>NC_041218.1:91468656-91486533 GCF_002837175.3 Physeter macrocephalus
TGTGGGATCTTCCCGGACCGGGGCACGAACCCGCGTCCCCCGCATCGGCAGGCGGACTCTCAACCACTGCGCCACCAGGGAAGCCCGAAAATCTTTCTTCTTAATGGCTCCCTGGCCTCCATTTCTCTTACCCCTTTTCACCTTATATAAAAGCTGTCTTTCCCAGACACGCTGTCCTGAGGAAATCTTCCTAAGGTAGACCGAGTCTGCAGCTCTCTCCATACCCAGTAGCCTCCCATCGTCACTGGGCGTTCAGACCCCGCCCTTCAGCACGCGCTCTCTGCCCAGGGGCCTTCCCTGACTGTCCAGTGTTTCTTTCCTCACTCAGCTTCCAACCATCATCCACAGCAAGGCCAACAACCACGTTGACCTGAAACTGACTGGCAGGTCCCTGCTCTCGCACCAGAAAACTTTAGAAAACTCAATATCGTTGCTCCCACTGCACTTGAGGTGGTGAGAGTAACTGTGATGACGGTGATGTTGAAGAAGGGGCGGCGGGGAGGGGAAACTATCAATTCAGTGTTTTCTTGTCAGTTTTTTCAGGGTCTAGGTCTGAGGAATACGAAGCTAGGGTGCCCGCATGTATTTGGCTACTGAATTGCATTTACATATACCTGGAGGTTTATAATAGGTATTTTATTATTACTGGACCTTCAGGTGGGTTTTTGTTTGTTTGGTTTTTCTCCCTGCTTCTTAATTCCTCCCTCATTTCAGGGACTCATTGACTCCGGTGCTTAGAACTCCTTTCAAATCCATGTGAGGAAGGATAAAAAGAAATGTATGAGAGAGGAGGACAGAAGAAGCAAGGGCCTGACAGAGTTGCAGTTACTTGATAGTTTAAAAGATAACGTTTTAATTTGTCTCTCACCTCCTCACGGCTAGACATTCAGAGAAGATAACAGAAAGTGTGATGTAAAAATAAATTCTTCTCGAAATAAGAGGAGAACGTTCTGAACTGCTTCTTCCTGGGGCTTTGTATTTGTTACCGTGTTTCACAGAAATCGCTAGTCTACAACAATCAGTTCACAGGGCTGTGACTAGACATCATTTACCGGGGACACAGGAGGAACAGAATCGCTGCGGGGAGGGGTGGAGGGCTGTGGAGGGGGTGGGTGCTTGCCAGGGGGGCCCTGGATGTCCTCCCACCTCTCCGTCCCCACCTCACTTTCCTCTCCTCGGGGGAAGGAGAGAAATCGTTCTTAGAGGTAAGTAGAAGTGCCCATTCCCTTTCTCTCCGACATTCTGAGAACTGCTCATTTGCGCCTGGAGAACCAGGCATTACAGAGTGAAGAGGGGGAGAAGTGGCAGGTGTAAGGCCATCCGAGAGTCGGAAACCACGGACATCGTACACTGGCACTTCATACTTGTTCACTTCAGCAGAGGTGGCGTTTCCCTCTAAATGTTCTACGCTGAGATAATTTAGCTTAAAAAAACAAAAGTATTGTTTCCTTGAAACGTGGCTGATTTGACCACATGTGTTTATCTCCTTTCCCTCTTAACTCCCTGGAAGAATATATTAAGGCTATTAAAGTGGTTGAACACTGAGCACAGAGACGTGCGACGAGCCCGGGGGCGCCCTCCTGCAAGGAAGGCACATGGGCTGGAGCCTCCCCCGTGGGTCCGCAGTTCAGTGTGCGCATGCGCCGGAAGCAGATCAATTTCCCACACGGGCCTGGAAGGCTCAGGGCTGGAGGCACCCGTACCTTGGAGGGAGTGGACCTGGGAAGGGAAGGGATAAGCAGGAGGGTTGGTTGGAGGCTGAACAGACAGAGGTTGGACTTAGTCCCTCCCCTAGAGGTTCCCTCTACCTTTCCCCCCTTTCTGCCTCAGCACGGTCGAGGAAATGAGAGCCTTATTCTCAGGAGAGACTGCTCCAGGCAGGTTCCTGTCAGCGCAGAAGATGGTGCTGGATGAAAACAAGGAATGAAGTGAAAGTCTACGTCCTGAACAGCGGACGGAGCACCAGCCACTGCCCTCCACGGCTTATGCCTCTCAGGCAAGAGAACCCGATGGCCCTATGTCCTTCAGGGGAGATGGACTAGCTCCCTGTTGATAAGAATCACCAGACGTTTGAGGAAAGCCTCCTCAAATGAAGAAGTCAGACCAAAATCATCAGGAAAGTGGAACGCAAAGAAAACAACCAATTCAGGAAGAATAAGAAAACAGAGAGGGCTTCCCTGGTGGCGCAGTGGTTGAGAGTCCGCCTGCCCAAGCAGGGGACACGGATTCGTGCCCCGGTCCGGGAAGATCCCACATGCCGCGGAGCGGCTGAGCCCGTGAGCCATGGCCGCTGAGCCTGCGCGTCCTGAGCCTGTGCTCTGCAACGGGAGAGGCCACAACAGTGAGAGGCCCGCGTACAGCAAAAAAAAAAAAAAAAAAAAAAAAGAGAGAGAGAGACCCTATAATTAATATCACCAGTGATATAAGACATTGCATCTGGGAAACAAGGGTGCTCTGAAAAAAGAATCAGAATAGGAAGAACTCCTGGAAATTAAAAATACGTCAACTGAAATAAAAAATTCAGTGAAAGATACTGGAGAGTAAAGTCAAGGAAATAGCCCAGAAGGTAGGACAGACTCATAAAACGATAGGGAATAAGGAGAAAAGGTAAAGGGCTTAGAGATCAGTGTAGTTGGCCCTCATTAACTATAAGGGAGTTCCGGAAAGAAGGAACAGGGAAACAATCAAAGGAATCATTTGGAATATGAACACATTCTAGAGTCAAAGAAAAGCATCTTCAGATTGAAAGCTCCCAATGAATGGCCAGCTCAAGGAACAGGCCAAAAAGAAAGGGAGGAATGAAGGGAGAGAGTGAGGGAGGAAGGAAGTTGGGAGAAAAGGAAATAACCATCCAAGGCATGTTATTTTGAAGATAAAGAGGAGATCTCATAAACTTCCAAAGAGAAAACTGGTCACATTAAGAATTCAGCATGGCATTAGACTTTTCATTAGCAACACCAGAAGCTGGGAGGCAGTGGAGTGTTACCTTCAAAATTTGGAGAGGAAATCATTTTCAATTGAAAATTTTATACCCAACTAACCATCGTTGAGGTTGAAGGAGGACAAAGGCATTTTCAAATCTATGTGGCCTCAAAAATGTTTGCTTCCCATGCACCCTTTCTCAGACAGCTGCTGGAGGATGTGGTCTCCCCAAATAAAGATGTAAAATAAAAACGAGGTAGACATGAGGTCCAAGAAAAACAAGGATCCAAGACACAGAGGCACAGTGAAGTCCCCGGAGGACACCTGGAGAGTGACAAGCGTAGATGGAGCAGGAAGGTGGAGGATCCAGGAGGGGCAGGGCACTGAGAGATTATATGATGCTTGTGAGCATTTGGCAAATGGCACTGGTAGGCATTTGATAGCTCTGTGGGGGCATTTGGGAAGAACATGCAACAGGTATGTAGTAAACAAAGCAATCTTTTAAAGGCAATTACTAACTTTGAGAAAAAAATCTGTACACGAAAGAAGCATAATTCCAGTATAGTTGGTTCTCTAGTGAATAAAATTGAAATCATCATCATACTGTAAAGACTGACCACAGATTCCCTCCCACTTTATGTATAACTTTCCTGGGAAGATGGGGAGGGGAAGTGAGGGTGGGTGGTGCCAGGAGGCCTAATTCCTCTAACAGGAAGTCAGTCAGCAACATGTAAAACCTATACATGAGGAAATGCAGCATCAGCATCTAATTTATGGAGGTCAAGGGAATTCCCTTCTGGTCCAGCGGTTAGAACTCCACGCTTCCACTGCAGGGGGTACAAGTGTGATCCGTGGTCAGGGAACTAAGATCCTGCAAGCCATGCGGCATGGCCAAAAAAAAAAAAAAAAAATTATTTTATGATTACTTTATGGAGGTCAGTACCAGAAGAATTAGCCAAAAGATTCTAAAGAGGTTGCTCTGGGGAATGGGTCTGGGGGGCTGGAGAGGGGCTGAGAAGGCCACTGCGGACACTTAAACCATGTTTTGAATACAGCTCTGATAAAATAAAACAGGTTAAAAAATAATGTATTCCCTCGAAATTTTTATATAAGAAAGATTTTAATAGGGAAAATGGAGTGACAAAGCAACCCAACATGAGGGAGATTAAGGTGGAGTAGGACACAGAGGAAACATTACAAAATTCTTAGTGCGAAATGGTTCAGATTCAGAACCCAGAAATGTGATTTTCCAGCTGCTGGAAACTTCCAAGCACAGCACTCCTGTAAAGCCATGCTCCTTTCTCAGGCCTGGGGCACAGGGACATTACACATCCCTCAGGGAGGGGATCAACCACGGAGAAGTTTCCCCAAATCACTCTCACCCTCACCACATCTGTTCTCGGCCCAAGTGGAGGCCTCCGAATGGGAAATAAGTCGGCTGAGACTTGCCTCCAGCTGTGAGCCAGAATGTTCAGGAATGTTTTGGAATGTCTGCTTCTTAGGCAGGAGAAGCCAAGAACTCTAAGAAACCCGCAGGGTGGGTAGCTGGGTAGGATGCAGCTGATGACAGGTGTCACAAACAGTGATCTCTGAGTTTAGAAAACAATCAAGGGAGAACAGGCATGGACCACTTATCAGTATTTTACCCCAGCTGCCAGAGTTCATGGTGAAAGTCAACCAGCAAGGGAAAGCCAGGTGAAGAGGGCGCAAATGACATTTTATTTAACTGAGAGCCTGTCCTCCTTAAGGATTATACACAGAGAAAAGCAACGTTTCCCCACCCAACTGGGAAAGTGTTAAATTTTGGTGTTTACTCTTTCATTTCCAAGACCTGGGAGTGGGATGTTTATTTTACTATTTCTCTGACGTATTTAGAGACCCTAATGAAGGCAGAAAGTAAACAAACATTTGATTGAAAACAGAAATGTCAATATGCACCTTCTACCTATTGTTGATACAGGAGAAGGCAATTTTTATACGATTGAAACAATTAGACATGAAGATTGCTGTTCGCACACCACATGAGAATGGAAGCCTATTGCCCAGCACGCAGAAGAAAAGAAACCACTGTTGCTTGGTGGTTTCTTCTGATTACATTAAATGCTTGGATGCTAAATGTGCTGAAGTTGGTAACTGCACTGAGGTTACATAATAGAACAGTCCTCTTCTTAGACGCATTACGGTAGTTGGTCAAGTACTATGAAAAATTAACTTGCCTTCAAATGGTTCAGAAAAATATTACCGGTGACTATTAAAAAATATATATAAATAGTATCTGTATATTTCTGTCATCCATGTATATATGTATGTGTGTTTGTATCTAACCATCCTAAAAGAAAACAATATAGCAAATAAGGCAAAATGTGAACAATAGTTGGATTTGTATAAAAGCTGTAGGGTGTTCTTTGTACCACGGTTCTCGAAATTTTTCTGTATATTTGACATAATTTCCAAATAAAAAGTTTAAATAACATAAAATAGAATGAACGCTTGGTATCTCAGGTGAAACTGTGAGAAAATGACTGATGCTTTCACAGACATTCCAAAAGCATCCTGGGTGAGGGACAGACGCCAGACCCGAAATCTCACAAGCTGCCTGGGCTAAAATCCTTGTCTTTTGGAATAGCTTTAGAACCAGCAAGCAGTCTTAAAAGGTTCAAGGTGGAGAAAAACTTGTCTTTCAAGGTTAGTTTGACTCTGGAATGGCCCAAATTCAAGGCTGCACAACACAGCTTTAGTTCAAAACAAAGGAACCATCCAACTGTCTTACCAACTTCCAGATAATTCCGGAAGGGAGGCTCTCCAAAACGTTGGGTGCTGTTGGGTGAGTCTGCAGCATGCATCGAGGCCAGCTTGCATTAGGATAAAGCTGCATAAAATGATTCTTACTGTTCCCAAGGGGAAATGCTTTACCAGAAGACTGGGGTACTGGAGCCAAGGAGCACCTCAAAATATTGCCACCGTATTCATCCCTTATTGCTAAACACATGCGTAGCTAACCTTTCACATTAAACTTAACTTGGTTTTTAAACTTCAGGATTGAGGTTACTCCTGGTGGGGTGGGAGGGAGAAGGTGAGGCCGCACACGGATGCATTTAAGTGACTACAAAAGTTCTCCCTCAACACAGGTGGTAGTGACAAGAGCATTGGCCTCGTATAAGTTTGTACATGTGTTTTATGAAGTTTTCTGCATCTGTGGTGGATATTTCACAGTAAGTACAGTTTAAAATCAGAGAAAAGTAAAAACATTAATTTGTTTTTGGAATTTTAAAAAAATAGTTGTGTCCCATTCAAATGTCCTCTACCCCATCTGATACTGATGCCTGTAGGTCACAGAAATAGAAGCAAAGCCTTTCAAACTAATATTCAAGAAAATATATTACTTCCTGGTATGAAAATAAATTACTTCCTGGTCCAAATGTACCAGCAAGTAATATACTGGCCTACAATTCATATTGGGGTACAGATAACTGATAGCTTAGTGTCCTTCTGGAGAGCAAAGCTTCTTGGAAAGAAGAAAGCAAGAACACGAGGGGAGGGGTATACGGTGAGGGACCGCCCTGGGCAGTAGGGCAAGGTGCTGACGTTGCAATGGGGGTGGCGAGGCTCACCTGGCCCCTCGGTGAAGCTGGGCCCCTACTTCGATGGCCAACAGCCATGGTTCTCAGCATGCTAAGGCTCAGACGTGCAGCTGCCTTCTCCTGGGCTATGGATGCGAAAGACTAACACTTTCCTACTTGCGTTCCAGCTTCAGAGTGCAAGGATGGTTTGTTTGTTTGTTTTGATTTTTTTAAAATAAATTTATTTATTTTATTTATTTAATTTTGGCTGCGTTGGTTGCTGCGCGCGGGCTTTCTCTAGTTGCGGCGAGCGGGGGCTACTCTTCGTTGCGGTGCGCGGGCTTCTCACTGCGGTGGCTCCTCTTGTTGCGGAACACGGGCTCCAGGCACGCGGGCTTCAGTAGTTGCGGCTCGCAGGCTCTAGAACACAAGCTCGGTAGTTGTGGCGCCCGGGCTTAGTTGCTCCGCGGCATGTGGGATCTTCCCGGACCAGGGCTCGAACCCGTGTCCCCTGCATTGGCAGGCGGATTCTTAACCACTGCACCACCAGGGAAGCCCCCCCACCTTTTTTTTTTTTTTTAATTGCGAATTTCCCTCCATGTCCCTGGAAGACTCAGCTGTAATCCGCCAACACATCACCTGTTGCTGTTTTAAGGTTCCGTGCTGGGCAGCAGGAACCTGGGGTTCCATCCCAGCCTGGCCCCAAGGAAGCGGCTCGACTGGAAGGTCTGTAGGCTCTTTTCAGTTCGGGTCCTCTTATAACTCCATAAAAGATGGGTTATATGGATATCTGGGAGAGGTGAGTCATCCTCAGAGGTGAAAATATACAACTCATCTCAGTAGGGTTAAGAGTAGACGGGTTAGGAGCATCCATGGGCTCTGGAGACACAAGCACCTGGGTTTGAACTGTGGCTCCCCCATGACTACAGGCAAGTTATTTAATCTCCCTCACCTTCAGTTTCCTTATCCGCAGAATGGAAATGGACACGGTGAGGACTGAGATCGTGCACGTGCAGATGCAGTTTTGCTACACTGCGGCATTGCACGTACCCCACACGTGTAAGCCCCAGACACCTTCCTGTGCCCCGGAGACCTGCTGCCAGGCAGTCCGCACAGCCGTCTGGCTGAGGCCATGGAGCCCTTCTGCCTCCACTTGAGCTGGACACACTGAAACTCAAGTCTCAGGGACACGCTGGTGCTTCTCAACGAGAGATTTACTTTTCCCATATCTATAATGTCTACAGAAAGCAGAGCACTACACCCTTGGAGCCGCTGGGGAAAATGTGCTTTTTTGTGACTGGAGAGGATGCTGTCGACTCATGAGTGTAGGATTTGGGCTTGGGGTTGCTTTTCGTTTTTGTTTGTCTCTTTAAGGAAGAGTAGGAGACTTTCACTGCTTCCCTTGCCCCATCACTGCTTATGAGGGGCAGGAAGGATATCTGGATGGTAGAAAAGCACAGCTGGCTGGGGCGGCAGAGGGTGGCACTCAGGGGGGAATGACGAGGCCAACTGGTCACACAGCTAGGTTTGCATGTTGAGCGCTCTACAGTTTATAAAATATATATGTCAGCCCATCACTTGCCCAGCCACCCTATGAAGAAGACTGGGAACCTGCAGTACAGTATTTTTTTTTTTTTTTTTTTTTTTTTTTGCGGTACGCGGGCCTCTCACTGTCGCGGCCTCTCCCGTTGCGGAGCACAGGCTCCGGACGCGCAGGCTCGGCGGCCACGGCTCACGGGCCCAGCCGCTCCGCGGCACGTGGGATCCTCCCGGAGCCGGGCACGAACCCGCGTCCCCTGCACCGGCAGGCGGACTCTCAGCCACTGCGCCACCAGGGAAGCCCATAGTACAGTATTTTTATTACCACTTCACAGAGGAGGGAACCGAGGCCCAGAATCAAGTGGCTCGCCCAATATCCCGCGGCTAAGTAATGGTGGATGGATTACCAAGTCGTCGCCGCCACCCCCCGTCAGCACCTACTGCCCTACTGCCCAGGGCGGTCCCTCACCGTACAACCCCGCAGGTTGTTTCTCAGGGAGTGTCAGGTGCCCAATGTGATCCACCAGGGAGGGGAAACTTCTAATTCTAATGATTAGTTTTTCTTCTTCTTCTTTCTAAAATTCATACTTCATTTTTAAAGCGCAGTTTTAGGTTCACAGCAATTCTAGCTATTTTTAGCTCACCCTTTTAACTTTAAAAATTTTTTACGTTTGTCTTGTAATGCTCCCAATATATTATGAATTATAATTATAGAATAGTGTATGCATATAATTTATAATTAAATATACATATGTTGGGGTGCCAGCTCCAAAAATTTTAACCGATAAGAGTGCAGGATTGAAATAGCTTGAGGAAGAGTCTTAACTAATACTGGAAATTAACAGATGACTCTGTTCCTTTCTCTTCCTTTTACTATTATTAGTGACTCTTGGTCAGGAAATTTTCATGCTGCGTATTCTTCAGATTGCACCACAGCCTGGTGAAGCGATGACCTTGATTTTATAAAGAGTCACAGAAAGTGTTTTCTATCTCCTCCGAAGTCTAAGGCTGATATGAACCATCTTTCATTGTGAAAGGATTCCCATGATATGCAAACATGGCGGTTCCCAGCTCGTCCAGCAGAAGCACCCCAAGTCTCCAGCATCATTTGTGACCAATTACAAAACCCCAAAGCACAGGGGTACCCAGGTGGTTACACCTTGGTTCTTGAATCATAACAAGCCCAAGCTTCTTAAAGTTTATGTCACTACAATTGTCATTTGGTGCCATTAAGAGCATGGCATTTCCAGTAAACCCAATATTGGAAGTTTAAGAAAGAAGGAATTGTATCGTTTGCTCACTGCTCTATCCCTAGCAGGGCCCAGAACCCAGTGGGCACGTGATCGCTCTTTGCTGATTGAAGGACAGGTGGATAGACTACCCCTTGCTCTCTTCTCTCAACCAAGACACCCCTAACATGACAGCAAAGTGAAGAGAAAAAGATGAACGCAAGAGAGTGGGGGTAGAAGATATCAACAAATAAGTAATGTTTTGGGAAGACAAAGGAAGAGTGATCACTGACTGGGCAGAGTGGAGGAAGCGGTGACCTGAATGTCCACAGAAAGGGAGCTGGATGCAAGGTGAGCGGATCTGCCTGGGTCATATCCCTCGGTAGGCTTGGGAGCTGGAGACTGTACACCTCAGATCGTGGAGCGATTTGATGCAGGCTATCTGAAAGCCTGAGGGTGTATTTTCTAGGGAAATGGATTGGAAGAGGCTCCAGACTGGTAGACAGGAGGCTTGGTGAAGGGACAGGATAACGGGCAGGCTAAAAACAGAGGGATGGAGAATGGCCACACTAAAAGGTGGCCCTCGGTCCCCACCCCCCATCGGCTCTCAGAGCACTCTCTGGGCAGCAAAGGGCAGGATTCATCTCTGAAAAAAACAGAATGGGCTTCAAGAAAAGGTCTCCACACATTGAGAACGGAAAATCCTCCAAAGAAACAGTGAGTTTGCAAACGCACTCCCCCTACACAGCAGGCCACCAGTCAAAACGCCACTGACACACCCAGAACGTGAGCCACTGTGCTCTTAAATACAAATGACTGAGGGTCAGCGCACTTTTGAAGAAAGCCACCAACAGGAAAGAGACTGTGACACCCGCCAAGAATAGAGGAACGTGGGAGCCACACAATGGGTAGAAGAAAACTTCAGAAAAGCTCTCATTAAATAACATCCTCAGAGAAAAACCAAAACCAGGATGCAACGGTGAGGGAACAATCAAGAACTCTTGGAAATTAAAATTACGATAGGTGAAATAAAAATTTCAATGGAAGGTTTGCAAGATAAAGTACAGTAACTCTCCCACAAAGAAAACAAAAGGCAAATACAAAGTAACAACTGATAGTCTTTGAACCAATAAGATCCAATATCTGACAAATAGAAATTCCAGAAAAAGAGAACAGAGTAAATGGGGAGGAGGAAATGATCAAAAGACAATACGAGAACACGTTCCAGAACTGAGGAACACGCATTTCCAAATTAAAAGGGCCCACCTGGGCAGCACCCGCTCAAGGGATAAAATAAGACCTCCATAGCACATCATCAAGAAATTTCAAATCAAGCGACAAAGAGAGGATCCTAAAAACCTTCAGGGAATAAAATAGGTCACACACGAAGGACTGGTACCTACTATTCCACTTGGAAGGCGGGGGGGTTCTAGCAAACAGGGAGTAAATCAAGTAGGGGGACCAGGCCAGCAGCTACTGGACTTGCCAGGACGATGTGGAAGAGAGGCCCCAGGAGTGCACAGCAGGCTGGGTGTCTAACGGGGCTCCAGAAAATACAGGGGAATTGATGGATCATCTGACGTCTGGCCAGTTGGGAAAAAAATACTGATGGGACAGGTCCAATCTCATGGGCAAAATTAAGGATACATATATAGAAAATAATGCAAGTAAAAACCATGAAGCAATCATCAGGACAAGCAAAAACTTATCTACGACAGGAAGTGCAAACACCAATTTCTAAAACTGATAAACAACGATGTAGCCAATACACATACTTTAAAGACACAGGGAGGTAAGTACTCCTGGGCTCTGCAATGAACAACACAGATGACCGTCACTCTCCACACCCTTACTCTTCATCCTCTGGAAGTAAATACATTTGGATATTTTGGGGGGGATCTGTTCCCCGCTATCTGAACTCCCACTGCTTACATCTGAAACCGAGAAACCAAATAACCTTAGCTCATATGATGTCCCTCATTTTCTGAACTTGTTATGTGACTAAGAAACTAAACAGATTTAGATACTGGATATTTACATAAGCTTAATGTAACCACAGACACTTAACTGGGAGCTGTGACACAGCCGTGTGGAAGGGATGGGGAAAGGAAAGTGGAGTGGAGGGGTGTGAGGGCCAAGACCCCTCTTCTGTAATTGAAGGTTCACAGAAAATCTCTGAAATACCTAAAACTGATCAATGAAGAAGTACTCACATGATGTGTTTCACAGAGATATAAACCAGAAGAAACAGCTAAAAAGAGTGAAGAGTGGTTTCTTCCAGGGGGACAGGGGTAGGAGTGGAGAGAGATGGGGCAAGGGACTGCTCTCTGATTAAGTTTTTTAGTGTTATTTGGGGTTGAAACTGTGCATGTATTACTCAGAAAAGAAAAAAGCACATTAAAACATTTAGTAAGAACACCAGCCTGGAGACCTGGGTTCTGGCTTGAGGTCTGTCACCAGCTAACTGTGTAATGTAGAGCACAACACTTGTTGATCTCCTGGCCTTGACTGATTCCCATAAAACAAGAAGTTGGGGTCCTTCCCAACTCTACATTTCCATGACTGCATAATCCTAGTGTACAAAGTTAGGTTTTCTCCCAATGTAGGTGGTGTCATCCAAGCTTGCATTCCTGGACCGCAACTAATATTATTTAGCACTCGTGTTAAGAAAACAGCATTTTATTACATTAAAAGAAAAAAAAAATACACCCACAGTGGAAACATTCGGGAAGAACTTGCAATAAGAGAGGCTTGTGGCTTAAGCAGAAACAGAGGAATGTAAGCTGCTGCCATTTTGCAGAGGAGTAAGACTTGGAAGAAAGCACAGGCTGGCCAAAGAAGAGAATACAACCTGACCACTAGGAAAAAAGAAAGCCACGATAGTCAAACAGACAAGAAGGGTTAGACCAAACAGGGTCTAAGTTAGAGGTAGGGGAGTGAAGGAATAGGACCTGCCCAAGGGACTTATATGAGCAGAGAAGTCTCAGGGGTCAATGATTTTGGCAAACGCACGCGACTGGAGATGAAAGAGATGAGAAAGATAGAAGCTGTAGTATTTTACCGAGAGATTTCAAAATGCTTTGCCTTTGGAGATAGAGAAGTAGGATGAGTTCCCAAAGTAAGAAATGAAAGAGTGTGACATGGAGGGCAAAGGTTTAAAAAAGGGACCACCTGATCTAAGGGTACCCCCTGAGCGCATCTCAGAGTGAGGCCGCCCTGGACGTTCATTCCAACCCGTGTCTGATGCATCCAGAACAGAAGGAGAGGTTGAAGAGGAAAGGTTGAGGACGCTCTCTCTGCTAGCATAAGTAAGCCCTGGTGATCAAGAGTACAGAGAAAAATCCGGTAGTCAGAGTGGCAGCCATATTTGTTTAAACTGACTTCTCTTGCTGGATTCTGAATCTCTTTCCAAAATAAACAGTGTACTTTCTTCGTGTCCAGGCAGTAAAGTTCATTTTTATGTCATTCATTAAACACTGAACCATTCATTAAAAAAATAAACATTTTTACTGAGGTAAAATAAAACATTCATACTTAAGGACATAGTGCTCTTTCATATCTTTGATAATAGCTAATGTTTGAGTACTTCTAATCCACTGACCATTCTAAGAGTGTCATGCAAAATCCCTTGTTTAATTTTTCCAACAACCTTACAAAGTAGCTACTGTAGACCCACAATATCTTATCCCAAACTCTTGGCTCACTGGGCTTCCCAAATCAGAATTTATCAGATTTTAGTAATGTAACAGGTCCATATTAGTTAATATCCCGCCGGAGTCTGGGGCTACATTCTGTAATCAAAACTAGCAATATTTCTGCAGTGAAACATAGGAATAATCATACTAATCTAGATAAATAAAGAGTATAATAAATAGCCACGTGTCAGTTCTGGTCAGATTTTGATGCCACGGGAGTGTGCCTCAAACTCTGGGAAAAAACTTTCAGTTTTCAGAGTATTGGGGTTCCAGAAATGCAGACCCCTCATAATAAGGCAGTGTTATTATCACTATTTGATAGATGAGGAGACCGAGGCACACAAAAAAAGTATGCAACTTGTCTAAGATCAGCCAGTAGGTGGTGGGGTCAGCAGTTGACCCCAGGTAGTCTGGTTTCAAACGTAGGCTCTTAAGTGCACTGCCATATGGCTTCTCTGTGCATGGCTTACAGTTTAGGATTGGGGTTGGCGGAGGGCATACATTACATTTTCACCATACAAGCAGTCAAGGAACCTGGGATCCACATCCCAGCAGAGCCCTGCTGATATGTAAGAGAGCCAGGTGACATCAATGCTTCCCATCCCTGGACAACAGGGAGACTGACTTGTTAGAAGACCAAGGCTTGCAGTTACATAAGCTGACCATGAACTAGAAAGACTCAGCACACAGAGCAGTCCTCTCCCTGGAGAGGACTGTGCTTGCTTTGAATTCCATGGAAAGGTTCAGATGAGGAGAATACAGAAAAGTCTCAGGTGTAATCACGTAAATATGGTCAGTGAGACGAATGAACCTGAATGTGAGACTTGAGAAGATAATGAAGAGAAATAACCACGAGGGCTGTTTATCAAGCACATCCTGTATGCCAAATACTGTGCTAAGCACTTTATACACAATATCACGTTTTAGCCATTCAACAACCTTTTGAGGGAGGAACATGATTATTCCCATTTTACGGAAGAGGAGGCTGAGGCCAACCTCACACACTTCACAGTTTATCAGCGGCAGAGCCCAAAGGGAGGAAGGAGCTGGTGGGAGGAAAAGCACCGGGTTTAGAAGCTAGAACACTCACCGAAGGAAACAGGTTGTGAACTTCACTGATTTCTACAGGAGAAGCACACGGGTTCTGTTGGCAAGGATATTCGCAGCTTATGCGATGAGAGCTATTTTCTGTGAAGACACTTTTCAAATTATGTCTTCATGGGATAATATGCCTTTGACAGAGCAAATGAAAAGAGAATTTAACTACTAGATAAGCAGTCTTATTTGCTTTTTTCACAAGGGAAGATGAGCAAATATGTAGCTTCCGATCTCCAACTTGGAGAAGGCAATCAATATCTTTGACGGGCTCAGTCCTCGACTAGCAAAGTGAAAACACAGCCATTTCCCCATAGAGACAAAGTTCCTAGGGACCCATGTGGAGGAGGGAAGAGAAACACTTGCGGGATTTTGTGATAATTTAATAATTTTAATGAACAGAGATAAAAAAAAAAAAAACCCATAAATCCAGAGACAAAGTTCCTAGGGACCCATGTGGAGGAGGGAAGAGAAACACTTGCGGGATTTTGTGATAATTTAATAATTTTAATGAACAGAGATAAAAAAAAACAACCCCATAAATCCACACTCACTGAGAAATCCACACCATTGCCAGCTTCCCCCTCTTCAGTGTTGACCAAAATTGTAGACTTCAGTGCAAATGATCAAAATGCACTTACCAGGGTAAGGCTATTTCTGCTAGAGGGGAAAACACTAAAACTTCCTTTCAGAACAGGCCAAAGACAGAATGTTGTTTACATTCCAAGCAAAATCACAGGCACTTAACAACTGATGTTACAATGACCGTACAAGGACCTTCTCTGGAAAGAAGGGATTAAAAAGAAAACATCCAGTTATTACAAACTGCTGCCTGAGGTTGGGGAAGAGACAGCTTTTCTGAAACCTTCCCCACGGGAAGGCTGTGAGGGAGCTGAGACGCCCGCTCTGGTGCCTGGGTTCCCAGGAGGAGGTCATCAGAAGAGTCCTTCTTGCTGAGGTTGCCCCAAGAGCCTCACTCAAAGCTGGCGGCTGCAGCCCCACTTTACCGACGAGGAAGAGGAGGCTCCGGAGGTGAAGTCACCCGTTCCCGGGCATGCCAAGTATCGGAGGCGGAACCGACACGGAGGTCTGTCCCCACAGCCGGGAACCCTCTGGCAAAGCTGCAGGAGGGGCTGGAGGGACAGCCAGGGGGTCTTCAGCCCTCCTGATCCCACCCCTCAACTTAAGCCGGGGTTCCATTTTATCAGTTTCATTGATCAGGCTTTTGCTTAAGATTGGTTTTGGGAAAACGGTCCTATTCTGCAAACAACATCGTTGACAACAAAGATGACGCCTGTGAAAACCACAGCCCCGCGCCTGAGGCATGCCTTGAGTTGTGACTCGAAGAGTGTTTTACCTTCTTCTCTCCCACAGCCCCTGCGGGGGAGTGGGGTGTGGGGTGCGACCGGTGGTGACTGTGGAAGAGGATACGATGTCACTGCGTGGGAAATGTTATACATACCTAATGTGTGATTTGGCAACAGAAGATAACATCTGAGTCATAAAGCAGCCCGACATCAAAACAGTAAATCAAAAGCAAACAATGTGGGAAAATAAATTCCTGTATTCTTACAGAGCCTGTGTTGGGAGGATTCCCATCCCAGGGCTCTTAGCCCATAAATCAACAAACATGTCCCTTCTCTAAGAGGCAGTGAGAACCAACATTCCCGCCTCCACACGGGGAAAGGGAGATGAGGACAGTGTGTGCCATGCCCGACACGTCCACTGGCCCTCGAGACGGGAGTGGGCTGCGTGACCTGTGATCCCACTGGCAAAGAGTGTTTTATCGCAGACTGTTGTAGGGTGAACATTTTAAAGGGCAAGGTTCACAGAGCTGTCCTATTCAGACTTTAGAGACATTTTCACGTCCAGTGCTTCTCAATCCAGGTTCCCAAGGAGCCCTGGGGTGCCTCAGAAGTATCTCGGGGTTCACCCCAGGGCCATCTGCCCACCCTCCTTCAGCCAGAAAAGTTCCTCTTTCTGTGTTTTCTACAGAGGGCTCTAAGTAAGGTCTGGATTAGAAATGAGGTGCTCTAGTCTACCCTTATCATATCATAGATGAGGTGACAGAGGTGAGGCTCAGAGAGGGAGAGTAAGTTGTGCACTGTCACACAGTTGGTTAACGGTCAAGTTCCAGCCTGCCTGCTCAATGCCCTGCCCCTTTCACCACCTTTGTAGCAGGAAGGATTCTGCTTCAAAGTAACTGAATAAATGTGAATACCATGTAGTCTCACCACTGCAGCAAGAAAGGCTGAAGGCACCTCAGGCCCATTCAGAAGGTCTCCTAAACAGCTCAGGGAAAATTACGAGGGATTTAGAATGCCTTCAAGAAAGCAACTGCTTGTGGCCATGGCGATTCCAAATTCCCAATTTCCAGCTCTGTGGGCTGAGCTGAGCAACAGGTGGACAAAATCATTACGTAAGGAACATCTGCCAACATCCATAAAGAGAAGGTTGTGGGCCAGGAAGTATGAAAAATGCCCTGGAAGACATTTGGTTAAATGTGGCAGATTGATCACCATGCTTAACTCTACTCTCTCCTGAAGCCCTACTAAAATGACAGTAAATTTAATTTTTAAAAGGCATAAACTATAAGAACAATGTAAATAAGAGAGGAGATAAGAGTAGACCCAAGATGCCAACAAAATTTTGGATGCTGCTGGAGAGCAGTTGGACAAATGTCAAAGGACTTAGTAAACCTCAGCCAGTGAGTGGGATGGGGTGAGAGGCGGATTCAGGCTAATTTGAACCCTAAAGGTCCAGGATTGGAGGCACAGAGTACCTAGAAAACAGGAGTGAGGGGCAGGCTAAAAACAGGAAGTTTGCTGCAACGTCTGTATAACCTGATACGCTTTGCCTCTCTCTGGCTAAAGACTGTAGAAATCAAAGAGCTGTTGAAGAAAGGACATGAAATAATAGTACACTAGGCAGGCTTCTCTGTACTAGGCAGGTTTCTCTGGTGGTGCAGTGGTTAAGAATCCACCTGCCCATGCAAGGGACACGGGTTCGAGTCCCGGTCCGGGAAGATCCCACAGGCCGCGGAGCAACTAAGCCCGTGCGCCACAACTACTGAGCCTGCGCTCTAGAGCCCGTGAGCCACGACTACTACAGCCCACGTGCCACAACTACTGAAGCCCGTGCACCTAGAGCCCGTGCTCTGCAACAAGAGAAGCCACCGCAATGAGAAGCCCACGCACCACAACGAAGAGTAGCCCCGCTCGCCACAACAAGAGAAAGCCCGCGTGCAGCAACGAAGACCCAACGCAGCCAAAGATAAATAAATAAAATAAATATATTTTTTTAAAAACCAGTACACTAGGCGACTCAGCTGTGAGTAATACTTACACGGTCATAATGATACAAGCCTCCATATTGATTTAGTGAACAACTGCCATGTAACTATATAGGAAGGACGGATGGAGGAGCAGTGCTTGGGTGGACGACCTATCAAAGAAATAATAACTTGCATGGAATATCTTCCATGAAAGTTATTAGATAATATTAAACTTAAAAATATCTAGAAATGGCAGGGAAAGCCAGTTATACATTTTAAAGTATAGAAGAAAATATCACGAAAAATAGTGAAAAGTATTCTGGAAGTATTTGCATCTGAAGAGTAGAAATCAAGGAAAGGGAGGAGATTGCTGATTTTTCTTGCAAAACGTATAGTATAGCTTGGGTTTTGATAAAAATAAAAATTTGTGATGCTAGGCCAAAGACTTGCTAACCAAAGGAAGAATTTTTACTGACAACACTAAATTGGATTTTTTCTTCTCTGCAGTAACCTTTTTTTTTAACATCTTTATTGGAGTATAATTGCTTTACAATGGTGTGTTA
>NC_041218.1:91487237-91499511 GCF_002837175.3 Physeter macrocephalus
GGGTTCCCTTTTCTCCACACCCTCTCCAGCATTTACTGTTTGTAGATTTTCTGATGATGGCCATTCTGACCGGTGTGAGGTGATACCTCACTGTAGTTTTGATTTGCAGTTCTCTAATGATTAGTGACGTTGAGCATTCTTTCATGTGTTTGTTGGCAATCTGTGTATCTTCTTTGGAGAAATGTCTATTTAGGTCTTCTGCCCATTTTTGGATTGGGTTGTTTGTTTTTTTGTTATTGAGTGCAGTAACCTCTTAGCTCGTTCCCCTGGCTCCAGGGCCAACTCCTGAGCATATTTAGCACATGCTCTGCCAGGGTCATCTTCCGGCGGTTCCATGTGATCACTTCACCCTCGGTTCAAGGCCCACGTGCTAGAAGATGAAACCCACAGCCTGGGCCCAACAGCGCATCCACAGCTTTCTCCTTGGTTTCCCAGCCTGGCCCTGTGCCCCTCCCGGGTGGGTATCCTTGGCTCAGGACCAGTCTGCTCCTGACCCCTTTTCCTGTGAAGGGAGCCAGCCATCCCCTCTGCAGGCAGGTCTCACCTCCTGGTAAAGGTCTTCCCCGAGTCCCTCCACCTGACTCTAGGAAAGGACCCTCCCCCTGTCCTGGACAAAGGCTGCCCTGCCTGGGGCCGCTTTCCTACCCTCAGCACACTGGCTGCGTTTCCATTTCACTTTTCTAATCATTTAGGCCTCAGCACAAAGGTCAGCTGTAGTTTTCCCTACCCACCCTACCCATGGCATTACCCTTTTGGATTTCTTTCAGAGTAGATTTTACTACCTGGGATTATCTTGTTTACCTATCTATTGTCTGTCTCCCACCTACGTGGGGCGAGGGCTTTGCCTGTCTTGCTCACCGTTGTATCCTTAGTGCTGTGCCTGGGGCATAGTAGGTGCTCAATAAATATCTGGTGATGAATGAATGAATGCATGAAGGATTAAAAAAATGCACCCTCTGGTCCTGTTGGACATAACGGGTCCGTGTGCTCTTTCTCAGCCCACTCGACACAGAAATCCGTTCCCACTGCTTCACTCTTCTGTCGAAGTTGTCCATGGCCTCCAGTCCACTAGTTAATTCTCATCTGTCTCTGCTCCTCAGCAGCATGTGATAGGATCCATCACTTCATCTGGAAACACCAGGAGGCCATACCCTCCGGCTTTTTCCCCTTCCGCACAGCCTCGGCCCCTGATCCAACCTCTCTCTCCTGTATTCACCTGGGTTGTCCAAGGAAGTGTGTGTCCAAACTCACAACTGTAAATACTAGCCCACAAGAGCTTCTCTGCAATTCTGAAATCCAAAAGCCCTAAAACCAAGTTTTTACATAACTTTGGTGCCAAAACTTATTTCGTGATGACACCAGATCCCAACTGACATGAGGCAGTTTCTAGTCTTTATCTACTGAAGTGTGAACATTATAACTTGCTGTAGACATACCTGTGTGTTTGATTACAGGTGACGGCTCAGATCTCAATGGGAGCGTTAATTGATTATCTTTCTACAATCTGAATAGAGCTGAATTCTGACACCCATCTGCCCCGAAGGGGGTTGCATATGGTCCTGCACCATCTGGTCACCAATGACTCTCGCAGAAGCAGTTCTGGCCACCCCTACCCCACGCTCATCCAGCCCCTGCCTGCTTGACTCTCAAGGGTCTGAAAGGTGAAGCTTGCAACCGGCACTCAGCGTGTCCAAAACAGAACTCCTGACTTCTCTCCTTCCCACAGGTTCACCGGTCTCAGTTATGCCCCCGTCACGCACCCCAGCTGCTTGGACCAAAAATCTGCGAGTCATCCTGAACCTCTCTCTCCACCCCCCAAGTCCTGCCTTTAATGACTCAGGAAGTAGGGTCAGTTCCAAGGTGTCCTGGATGTGCCCACTGCTAATCACATTCACCACTACCCCCAGGCTAAGCCTCCCTGCTGGCTGCCCTTCCACCTTGACACCACTAGAGCCGACGCTCCACAGAGCGGACAGAGTTTTAAAAAACTGAAGTCAGATCAAGTCATTCCCTTGATTACAACCCTCCAAAGGCTTCTCTTAACACTGGAATAAAACCTTAACTCCTGCATAGCCTACAAGGCCCTCCCTGGCTGGGCTCCTGCCTCGCACTCTGACCTGACCTCCGATTACACTCCATCTGACTCAGTTTCCTCCAGCCATGTAGCTGCCCTCCTTCCCTGCCCCAGGACCTTTGCACCTGCTAATCCCTCTCCCCCAGACTCTTACCTGTTTCTCTCCTCACGTCATTCAGTTCTCTGACCAAATATCATCCCCCGCCACTCACAGCCCATCATTCACTCTCCACCTCCTTGCTGCATTATCTTTGGTTTATTGACTCTGTCCCCTAGTAGACTGTAAGGTCCATAAGGCTGGGAGTTTTGCAGTTTGGTGAGCCACTGACTCCCCTGTATTTAAGGCACAGCCTGGCACATACTACATGATCAATAATACCTGTTGAACAGAAGAATGAATAAATGTGCGCACTGTATACCATCTGGAAAATAAAGAATATAATGAAGATAAGAAAACCATCCCCAGAATCCCGCTGCATAGATACAAACTTATCCATACACAAGTATGTGTGTTCAGGGGCTTCCCTGGTGGCGCAGTGGTTGAGAGTCCGCCTGCCGATGCAGGGGATATGGGTTCGTGCCCCGGTCCGGGAAGATCCCACATGCCGCGGAGCGGCTGGGCCCGTGAGCCATGGCCGCCGAGCCTGCGCGTCTGGAGCCTGTGCTCCACAACGGGAGAGGCCACAACAGGGAGAGGCCCGCATACAACCAAAAAAAAAAAAAAAAAAGTATGTGTGCTTAACAAAAACAAAATAACCAACATAATTGGTAATGTTCTACACATCTTGATAGGGATTTGAGTATGCATTTGCCAAAATTCAATACCTGTACACTTAAGGTTTGTATATTTCATTGTGTGCAAATTTTCCCTCCAATGAAAAAAATTGTAAACAAATACTGAACACTAGTTAATGGTATGCACGCTGAAGTTCTGACAGGAACGTGTACTGATGTCTGCAACTTACTTTAAAATGCATAAAAAAATAAGATGCCTTATTGAATGGACAGAAGGAAGATAGACAGATATGTATCTATCATATATCAAATATATATTTATCATATATACGATAAAGCAAAAATAATAAAATGTTAACGGTAGAACTAGTAGTAGGTTCTAAGGGAGAGGTCACTGCAAAATTCTTTCAATTAGGCTGTATGTTTTGAAAATTTTCATAATAAAATGTTGGGAAAAAATAATTCGGGAACATACTGATTACAGTTTGTATCCTCCGTGGTTCACTGAATATTTGATTGTATTTTCCCATATCATTACTGTCTTTGAAAGCATGGCTTCAAATGGCTGTGCAGGATGCCACTGAATAGATGAACCACAACTTACTGAGCCAGTCTCCTATCTTTGGACACACAGAACCATCTTCAGTTTTTAACTTTTATCAATAATAGAGTAATGAAAATCCTTGTCTATACATCTGTGTGCATAAGTATGTTTATTTACTCACTGTTCACTCTCAGAGGCGCAATCACTAGGGTCAAATGTCATAACATTTTAGAACCCTCAACATATATGCTGCCCACTGCCTTCCTGAAAGGTAGCCATTGAATAGGGATATTCTTATTATCTGGTGAGTCTGTAGATTTCTTAAGGGAGAGGAACGGATCTACTCTGTGCCTACCACTAAGCCTAGCACACTGTAGGCGCGGGGGAAAATATCTCAGATTACATCAAAAGAACATATGACCGGAACTAATTCTGCCGTATCTTGGAGAAAAACGGTGAAAGATACTTTTCTTTATGGAAAATCTGAGGCTGCCTGGCGAGGAAAGGGCTGCAGACAGAAGGCAAGGACTGAGGTCTCCCTGAGACCCATGATATCACCAGGAACCTAAGACCAATTTTTCCGGGGTTAAAGGAAGTCTCTGGGACTCACTGAAGAGATTATGGTTCAATCAAACAATGAAACGTTCTGTGGCCTTTAAACAGAGTGAAGCCAAGCCATATGAACTCTGGTGGGAAGATGATTAGGCTGGATGCTAAGGGGAGCAGTGAGCGAGGTACAGAATAGAGGGAGGGGCCACATCCTCAGGGCTGTGCGGGTTGGCGGAGGTTGGCTTCTGTACTCCATGCCCCTCTGGACAGTGGGTTGTTGTTGGTTTTTTAAACAAGTATAACTTTCAAAAAAAAGGTAGTTCCCAAAGGTAAGGGGGACGAAGTTGGTGGGCACTGTTCTTTGAGGCCGCTATTCGGATTTAGTATGTCAGTGTTCTGGCTAAGACTTCGGTATACGAGCATTTCAGTCTTAAAATTTACCAGAGAGGAAGTCCTCACCTTACAAACTGGTTTGGTTTCACAAGTTCATTTGTAAGTTCTTGCTTGGAACTTGGCATGTATTTCCCTCTAAGATGGAGGCAGTTTCTGTTCTGGTGGGCAAGATCTTTTCTGACCATTCATGAAATCAAAATAGATCTGATTTTCATAAGGGGCAGTAAAACACTATTGCCAGAGATCATGAAGAGGACTTTCACAGGACTGGTGACAGAGGCTGTAATTTTTCTTAAAAAAAAAAAAAACTTTCTAGGGAAGTCTGGCTAGTGGTACCCTTATTCCCGCCCCCTCTTTTTTTTTCTATTAAAGAGGGAAGAATAGCAGGTTAAAGAAAAAACCCTCAGAACTTTCCTTAGTAACTGGCTAAGGAACGAAACTGGGAGAGGAAAGAGGTCTTAAATAAATGTGTGAGAAGAAGATCCTTCTGAGGTGATGTGATCCAGTGAGCAAGGGGCCAAGGGAAGGAGGGGCCGGCATGGGCTGCACCCCCAGAATAAAGTAGAAGAAGGGCAGTGACACCAAGAGGCGCAGAGCCCAGACCTGTGGGGCTTGAGGAGGAGGAGTGCAGGATGAGGCCTCGGAGGTGAAGCTCACAGGGAACCTGAACCCTCCAGCGAAGGGAACGTGTCTACGGCACAGACCTCAAGGGCAGCAAAGAAATACTCTTGAGCCTCATGCATATCAACAGAAATGCGAAACTTCCAATGGTGTGGAGCTGCAGTAGGTCCCAATCCCACAAGCCCTGCCCTTGGATCACTGATCAGTTTGCAGATGACAGTGACAACAGGGCAAATGACTGCCAGTAAGTAATGTACGTTTCTATCACGTGGACGAGATAATATATTTAGCTGAAAGTCCTATTCTACCAGGAGGACACGAAGTCCCCAAATCACACAAGAGCTGCAGGGTCACTCAAACGACCAAAAATGGTCTGAGGACCAGAAAAACAACTTAAGAAATAAGATGAATGTGTTAAAAGCCCAGGAGAAAGCAATAAGGAAGAAAAACAGGATGCCAGTATTTAAATGGTACGGCGATGAGGCACCCCGTGCATGGCGGAGGGTGATACTTCCAGGGATGAGGTGAAGGGAAAGTGAATTACCCAGTGACAGATGGCAAACACCATGAGGTGGCATAAGGATCTGCAAGAGCAAGTGCTTCACTAAGGGCAGGCGGCACCCACCACACCTCTGCCGCCTCCACACCAGGCCCTGGACAGATACTCGAAGAATATCTGTGGATTTGAGGCAATCTTGAAGGCATTCATCAGACCACGGACTGGCCTTCTTCTGATTACTCCCTATTTCTTCAGATCTACAATGTCGCACTTTATGTACTGGTAAGAAAAAAACTGATCAGTTAAACTATGACACAGCATGAATTTTAAGACCCATCTCAGCTCTAGAGATGTTAGAATTGTGAAAACAGCGGGCATCTTAGAAGCATGAAAGATGGTAGACTGAAAAGATACTACCTGTTTGGGGAAGGGTGCACAGAGCTATGACAGCACGTCTCCCTGCCTCCCCCAGACCCCTCTCACCAGCACCCATGAGAGGAGGGCCTGGAATGTAGCTCCCCATAAGATGCGGGGAAAGCTGAGAAGCAGGTAGATGCACGGAAGAAGGATCCACAGAAGAAAGTAGGCCCAGGGGTGTAACGACTCCCTGTGGACCTGATTTACAGTCTCCGTCGAAGGTGAACTCGGCCGCGGGGCACCGGTCTCCGGCCACTCGGCTCTGGCCACCGTTCTCCGCTCACACGGTGAGCCCAATGGCAAGCATGCAGCTTCTATGGGACCAGTGGTGGGCGCGCCAGGCCCCGGGGGACGGGTGCCAAGTGCTCGCCTTCCTTGTGAATGCACATGGCACCCAAGCATCCTCTCATTCTCTCGCCATGGTGCAGGTCCTAAAAGCAGGGGTCCTGCTGCACAGGAAATGTGTTTGCAAAGAATGAACCAAGTCTTCTCCCTCAGAAAATAGCCTCTCCCTCCAGCCTCCTTCAAGGGAGTTGGAAGGGAACGCTGCCCATTTGCAAATCAATAACTTACAGTGGCTGTGTAGACAATAAAGCACAAAATGTGATGCTAGAGACCCATAATGGCTCAGTGTTCGAACATAATCCTGCCCTCCAAGTAGCAGACGAGGATCCACACAGGCCTCCTGGCTGCGTCTGCCTGCTGCCGCACTGAGGGCTGGCGGTCTGTCTGCCTTTCTTTCTTTCTTTCTTCTTTTTTTTAAGGGCGGGTTGGAAAATCAGAAGGCTACAGCTGAGACAGCTGCCAGGAGCCAACGACTCTCGACATTTTACCACTTCCTCCTTTTCACAGCTATTTGCATGAGGGTTGTTAGGAAAACACCTATTCCAGAAGGGAGACAATTTAATGGAAAAAGCATCTCAATCATTCACTTTCAGCCAGAATCTCACAGACTCAGAGGCACTTGACAGGATCCTTGGAAATCAGGAGAAACAGCTGCCACGCAGGCCACGCCCCCAGGGATTTCAGCCTTTTGGTACCAGGGGAGTCGCCCATGCGGAAAGATCTGTTAGATTCTGTGAGAACCCGGTCAGAAGCAGCAGCTGGGAGACCAGGTAATAAAACTGATCTCCACCCAACCTGGATCAGCCCCTGCTCAACCTGCAGACAATAAAAAGGGCCTGGGGCTGGAGACAATTTTCCCCTGAAGGTTCCACATCCTTCTAATTACTCTCTGAGTCCGGCACCGGAGCCAGAGCCCTGGGCCATACAGCGATGACCTGGACTCCTGAATCCACGGGGACCAAGCCAGCTGGGTCTCTGGGAATTCAGGGGTGAGCCACTGTCAACCCACTTGCCCCATCTGAAGGGTTAGCGGGGACACGGCTCTGCTTCCTATCCATTCGTGCAAGACAGCCTCTGAGGAACCCAGCTCACTCTCAGCAGAAAAGCAAAGGAATCCATTTCCTCATGAAGAGGAATCCCTGCTCAAACATGCATTCCTCAGATTAGACAAATTCGCTGAAGCACTCTTTGAACTGCCCAACTTTAGGGAAAGCCAGCCCCAGCGGGAGGCACCCCTGCAAAGCAGCAACCAAATGAGCCAACAACATCTGACACATTCGGTTTTTGCCTTTTGCAAGGGCCAAATGGCATGCGCTTATGGGCAGCGGCTCAGCTGAGAGAGGTTTCTAGGAAGCTGCTGCTGCATGCAAAAAAAAAAAAAAAGAAAAAGAAAGAAAGAAAGAAAAGGAAAAAAGAAAAATGAAGCCTCTGGATTTTGTGCACTTACAATGAATATCAAAACTTGAACCTAGAAGATGGTCGCCTGGTGGCCTGGCATCTCTCCTTGGCCTAAGCACTCCCAATCTAACACGGGGATTTCCGAGCCTCGGCCCAGCACACTATTCACCGGACCTCACTTCCAGTTTGTCGGGCACACGGGTATAATTGCTGGCAGCTTCTGCATTTCGACTGGGTTCCAGACTGTACCTGATTAGCACGTATGAGTCTCTTTTGGCCAGTCAGCCTATATCGGACGGTCCGCCTGGGGCATTAGTCAGTTCAAGCAAAGGGCTGAAGGAGATGAGTCTTTTTCCCTCCCCCGCCCCGATCTCAGCATCCCCAGAAGACAGGAAAGAGCTTCAATACCGCACGGGGGGCTGGCAGCCTTAGGTCCAGTCCTGCACGCAGGACAGAGAACACTGACGAGTCTTTGTGTCCTCCTTGCACTCAGACAGCCTGTGAACACCCGTGGAAAAATACACCTATGAAGCACCTACCACGTGCCAGGCACCGGAAAGAAGAATAAACATGAGACACGGGCCCTGTCTTAAAGGAACCCAGAGCCTGCAGGGAAGAAAAGGTGAATAAGAAACAATAAGAGAGGACAGATGCGGTAACAGAGCCACCTGAAATGTGCTAGGAAATAGACGAGAGAGGCCTCGGTTAATCATGCCTGTGGCCGGCGGCCAGAGGGGTCTGAGCAGGGCGACAATCAGCTCTGAATTTTGGAAAAATTATTCTGGAAATGGTGTGACTAGACTGGGGAGAGGCAGTAACTAGAAGGAGGGAGACCAGTTAGGAGGCTGCTGTGAAGGTTCTAGAGAACGAGGGCGTGGACGAGGGCTGCCAGTGTGCGGGAGAAGAGGAGGAGCCAGGGCAGAAGTGCTTCTGGCTGCAGGCAGGAAGGGAGAGAAGCCTGCCTGGGCCTGCGTGCGCACGGCTTCGTCAAAAAGCCTGGTGCGCTGAATGTCTCCGTCCAGCCTGCCAACATACCAGCCCTCTCTGCCACATTCTCTGAACTTCCTTGATCCTCAGATTCACCTCTGCTAGAATCTGAGCAACATTCTGGCTTCCAGCTCTACCTTTTAGATCTTCCCCAGATCATGCATCCTGCTGCACGGCCCCCAACAGCTTCCAAACCTCCCACCCACCCAAGTGTCTAAGGTGGTGCCATGGAGCCTCCCTGTCCTTCTCTGCATCTCCAGGGGCTCCAGAACCAGCAGCCCCAAGAAGGAAATGGGGTGTACTCCCTGCTTGATCCTCTGCATGGGCCCCTTTCCAAATACAAACCACAAATAACTGGCTGGAGATGAGTACCCAGGGTGACCTGCCCCAGCTGGTAGCAGGACTTCCAGGATCCATCTGGTCTACCTCTACCCCCGAGTCTGGCCCCGTGGAGTAGGGCAATCTTGGAGTCTTCCCTGAAACTCTTCTGGGATATGTTTCTGTGACCAGAGGAATCTGGACATGAGATGACAATCCTAATTTCTTTGGTGAAGTCCAGAAGAAATGCATTGAGGGTGGGACTAGGACAGATCGTTGGGACAGAGGAGCCCCAGGTATTTTTCCTGTAACTCTAATTGCTAATATCTAAGGCAGGAGTAACTCTGGAGCTGTGTGTACTGGATAGTGTTTATGGTCATAAGAGGATTTCCCAGTGTATAACGGCATTAGATCCCTACAACAGCATGGGAGGTAGGGGGGTTACAAATTCCTAGGAGGAGAGCATGAGAGCACAGATTCAGTGGCAGATGCCTGGGTTGGAACCTGGCTCTGCCATTCACTGACTCTGACTCTGGACAAGTATTCCACTTCCTCGTGCCTCAGTTTCTCCGGATGGGAAATAGGACTACTACTAATGCCTATAGCACAGAGTGAGCACTTTATAAGCATTTGTGAAAGAAAGATCTCCACTTTAGAGATGACTTAAACACAGTGCTGACAGGCTGAGGAACTGGCCTGAGGCTGCCAGGCTGGAATGTGAAGTGGAGAATTAGAATTCTTTGGCTCCTAGGCCATGCTCTTCAGGCCTCGTCAAGCTACTCTGGGAAGCCCCTACTCTCTGGCAAGCTCCTTATCCTTCCTGCAAAAGGGCCTTTACAAGGAATACAATGTATATCGTCATCCTACGGCGATAATTATTAAAGTAGAGGGTCTCTTTTTTTTTGAAGTGTATTATTGAGATAAAATTCATATAACATAAAATTTATCATTTTAACCACTTTAAGTATACAATTCAGTGGTTTGTTTGTTTTTTTTTTTTTTTTTTTTGCGGTACGCAGGCCTCTCACTGTTGTGGCCTCTCCCGTTGCGGAGCACAGGCTCCGGACGCGCAGGCTCAGCGGCCATGGCTCACGGGCCCAGCTGCTACGCGGCGTGTGGGATCTTCCCGGACCGGGGCACGAACCCCCGTCCCCTGCATCGGCAGGCGGGCTCTCAACCACTGCGCCACCAGGGAAGCCCAGTGGTTTTTAGTATATTCGCAATGTTGTGCAATCATTACCATATCTAATTCCAGAATACGCACCACCCCAAAAAGAAACCCTGTACTTCCCCATTCCCCTTACACCCCAGCCCATGACAACCATTATCTACTTTCTGTCTCTAAGTTTATTATGGACATTTCATATAAATGAAATCATATTATATGTGGTCCTTTGCTTCTGACTTCTTTCACTTAGCATAACATTTTCAAGGTTCATCTATGTTGTAATGTGTCAGTACTTCATTCCCTTTCATGGCTGAATAGTATTCCATTGTAGGATATACCACCTTCCATTGACCCATTCATCAGTTGGTGGGCATTGGGGTTATTCCCACCTTTTGGCTATTGTGAACAGTGCTTCTATGAACATGGGTGTACAAGTTTTTGTGTGCACTTGGGTATATACCTAGGAGTGGAATTGCTAGATCTTATGGTAACACTATCTTTAACCTTCTCAAGGAACAAACTGCTTTCCACAGTGGCTATGCCATTTTCACATTCCCACCAGCAATCTACAAGGGTTTCAATTTCTCCACATCCTGGTCAACCCTTGTAATTTTCCTTTTCTCCCCCCCTAAATATATATATTCTAGCCATCCTAGTGATGTGATGTGATATCTCATTGCAGTTTTGATTTGCATTTCCCTAATGACTAATGATGTTGGGCATTTTTTTCATGCACAGTACATTTTTATGTTCTTGATATTGTGGTAACTGATATAAAAGATATGAAGTCTTGGGCCCCTTTTCTTAGATGAAGAGGTGGGCTTGGTGGATGTGTACAAAGCTGACCCACATGCACATGGCAGAAGGGAAAACTAACACCCAACACACAGGTTCCTGTGTGCAGCAAGCAATTGGTGGCCTCTAGGGGTAAGGAGGGACCTGGAAATCTGCACGGGCCCACAAAAGCTTTCACATCCATCATGGGCCCATCCTGCTCCGTTCCTCTCGCTGATTATTGGGGCACATCTGTTTTTGTGGGCCTTCTTGACTGCCTCCACCTTTAGAATGGCAGCCCAACTTCCTCCAAGGGCCTGAAGGTGAGATTAGCAAGAGGCTCTGAGATGCTCAGCTGGTAAACCGGTCGCAGGCCTGAGCAAAGCTGGGGAGCTAAGGAAATGCCACATGACAGATACATCGCAGAAGCTAAGGGAGCAGACGGCCTGAAACGCCAGCCAAAGTCCGGGCTAGGCACTCACTGAAGCAAAACCCTCCTGTGGTACAGGGGCAGCAAAGTGGGCCCGGGTTGACTGACCCATGAGCACTGAGTGTTTTGAGCCAGTCTGCCAAAAGCAAAGGCAGACTGCAGCTGGGCAAGGACTTTCCTGAAAACAGGCCACTGGCCACCATGGCGAAGGATGGTTACCGCAAATATGGGTGTCCCTGGCCCCATGCTGCCTCTTCTTTTCAATGGTCTTCTGGCCACTTCATCATTTTCCAGGGCCTTCTCCAGAAACAAGAGAGAAGAAAGACACCAGTGCGTGCTCCAGCAGCTCTTGCAGATAGGTATGGCTAAGGGAGTCAGGCTGAAGTCAGTGGACCCCTGCTCTATATACTACTGTGCGATAAACCGCCCCAGTATTAGTGGCTTAGAACCACTAATTCTCTCGTGGGTTTGTGGATTGAGTGGACTCAGCTGAGCAGTTTTTCCTTAGGACCAGATGTTAGCTGAGGCTGTCATCAAATGAAGGACCTACTGGACTGGATGCCCCAGAGGGCTTATTTACAGCTGGTCATCAGCTGGAAGCTCAGCTAGGGATATCCACTGGAGCGCCTACACCCCAAAGGGCCTGGGTTTCTTGCAGCACGGCAACTGGGTTCTAAGAGGGAGTGTCCCAACAGTGAATGTTCCAAGAAACTCAGGCAGAAGTTGTAAGGCTCCTATGACCTAGCTTCAGCTGTCACATGGTGTCACTTCTGTTGGTCAAAAGTGAGTCACAGGGAACCCTTCCCAACTCCACGAGGCCAGTATTACCCTCCCAGACAAAGATATCATAAGAAAAGAAAACCACAGATCAAATCCCTTATGAATATAGATGTATAAATCCTCAACAAAATACTAGCAAATTCAGCAACATATAAACAGATTAGGGCTTCCCTGGTGGCGCAGTGGTTGCGCGTCCGCCTGCCGATTCAGGGGAACCGGGTTCGCGCCCCGGTCTGGGAGGA
>NC_041218.1:91499521-91510008 GCF_002837175.3 Physeter macrocephalus
TTCCCTGGTGGCGCAGTGGTTGCGCGTCCGCCTGCCGATTCAGGGGAACCGGGTTCGCGCCCCGGTCTGGGAGGACGCCACGTGCCGCGGAGCAGCTGGGCCCGTGAGCCACGGCCGCTGGGCCTGCGCGTCCGGAGCCTGTGCTCCGCAACGGGAGAGGCCACAGCAGTGAGAGGCCCGCGTACCGCAAAAAAAAAAAAAAAAAAAAAGATATAAACAGATTATACACCATGAACCAGTGGAATTTATCCCAAGAATACGAGAGCAGTTCAATATATGAAAAGCTACCTCTGTAATACACATTAATAGAATAAAGAACAAAACCACATGACCGTCTCAGTGGATGTAGAGAAAGCATTTGGCCAAGTCCAACACCCTTTCATGATAAAAACACTCAATAAAGTAGGAATAAAAGAAACTTCCTCAACTTGTTAAGGGTATTTATAAAAAGCCCACAGCTAATATCACACTTAATGGTGAAAGACTGAAAGCTTTCTCTCCAAGATCAGGAACAAGACAAGGATATCCACTCTTGTCATTTCTATTCAATATTGTACTAGAGGTTCTAGCCAGGACAATCAGGGAAGAAAGAGAAATAAAAGGCATCAGATTGGAAAGGAAAAAGTAAAACTGTATTTGCTGGTGACAGGATATATAGAAAATCCTAAAGAATACACACACACACACATACACACCCCACACAACTATTAGAACAATAAGTTTAGCTAGCTGCAAGATAAAAGAACAGTATAAAAGAATCAACTGTATTTCTATATTCTAGCAATGAACTATCTGAAAATGAAATAAACAATTCCATTTTCATCAGTATTGAAAAAATAAAATACAAATAAATTTAGCCAAAGAAGTATAAAAACTTGTACACTGAAAACTACAAACAACATAACTGACAGAAATTAGATCTAAATACACAGAAAGACATCTTGTGTTCCTGTACTGGAAAACTTGATATTGTAAAAAAAACCGTACTTACTAAACTGATCTACAGATTCAACACAATCCCTATAAGCATTCTAGCTACCTTTTTGCAGAAATTAACAAGCTGCTTCTAAAATTCATATGGCAATGCAAGGGACCCATACTGGTTCAAGCTGAAACAATCTTGAAAAAGTACAAAGTTGGAGGATTCATATGTCCTAGTTTCAAAACTTATTACAGTAATCAAGATAGTGTGGCACAGGCATAAGGACAGACGTATAGATCAGTGGGACAGAACTGAGAGTTCAGAAATAAGCACTTACATCTACGGTCAGCTGATTTTTAATAAGAGTTCCAAGACAATTCAAAGGGGGAAAAAGTAGTCTTTTCAACAAATGGTGCTGGGACAACTAGATAACCACATGAAAAAGAATGACTTTAGGCCCTTACTTCACACCATATACCAAAAAAAAAAAAAAAACCTCAAAATAGATCAGAGATCTAAACGTAGGAGCTAAAACCATAAAACTCTTAGAAGAAAACATAAGAGTAAATCCTTGTGACCTTAGATTAGATAACCATTTCTTAGATATGACACCAAAAGCACAAGCAACGAAAGAAATATTTGATAAACATGACATGATAAAAATTAAAAGCTTTTAAACTATTTAACTTCTTTAGATTATTTTTATTTTTTTGGCCACACCGCATAGTTTGTGGGATCTTAGTTCCCTGACCAGGGATTGAACCCAGGCCGTGGCAGTAAAAGTGCAGAATCCTAACCTAACCACCGGACGGCCAGGGAACTCCCTAAAAGCTTTTGCGCTTAAAAGTACACTATCAAGGGCTTCCCTGGTGGCGCAGTGGTTGAGAGTCCGCCTGCCGATGCAGGGGACACGGGTTCGTGCCCTGGTCCGGGAAGATCCCACATGCCGCGGAGCGGCTAGGCCCGTGAGCCATGGCCGCTGAGCCTGCGCATCCGGAGCCTGTGCTCCGCAACGGGAGAAGCCACAACAGTGAGAGGCCCGCGTACCACACACACACACACAAAAGTATACCATCAAGAAAGCAAAAAGACAACTCATAGAACGGGAAGAAATATTTGTGAATCATATATCTGATAAGGGACTTCTATCGAGAATATATTAAGAACTCTTACAACTTCATTAAAAAAACACCTAATTAAAAACTGGGCAAAAAATTTTAAAAACATTTCTCCAAAAAAGATTGCCAACTTGTGCCAATAAGCACATTAAAAGATGCTCAACATTACTAGTCATCAAGGAAATGCAAATCAAAACAACAACGTGATGTCGCTTCACACCCACTAGCACGGCTATAATAAAAAAAAGACAGACAATAACAAATGTTGGCAAGGATATAGAGACATCGGAACCCTCATGCATTGCTAGTGGGAAGATAAAATGATGCAGCTGCTTTGGTAAATAACTTGGCAGTTCCTCAAAAAGTTAAGCACAGAGATACCATATAATCCAGCAATTCCACTCCTAGATATATACCCAAGAGAAGTGAAAAAATATGTCCACACAAAAACTGGCACACAATTTCAAAGCAGCACAATCTACAATAGCCAAAAGATGTTAAAAAACCATCACCTGATAAATGGATAAACAGAATGGGGTATAGTCATACAATGAAATACTATTAAGCTATACAAAGGAATGAAGTACTGATTCATGGGACAACATGGACGAACCTTAAAAGCATTATGCTGAGTGAAAGAAGTCAGATACAAAGGGCCACATATTGTACAACTCTGTTTACACGAAATGTCTAGAACAAGCAAATCCATAAAGACACAAAGCAGAGTGGCGGTTGTCAGGGACTGGGGGGAGGAGGGAAGGGTGAGTGACTGCTAAGGGGGATGAGGTTTCTTTTTGTGGTAACTAAAATGTTCTGGAATTAGGTAGTCGCGCTGTTTGCATAATTTTGTGAATATGCCAAAAACATGGAATGACACATTTGAAAGGGGTGAATTTTACGGTATTATGAATTGTTTCTCGATAAAGCTATTATTAACACACACACACACACACACACACACACACACACACACACACACACACACACACGAATCACAGGGTCAGCCAAGTGCAGCAGAGAGTGGACTACACTGGAAGGCATATTCACTGCAAGGGCATCTTTAAAGACCAGTTATCACATACTCTCCAACTTGCTACTCTCTGTGGAAGTAGCTGAGGAAGTCCTGACTCGTAAAAGTATGGTTTACCCTGAGAATGAGAGTTCGCTTGGTAGAATAGAAAGCCTGGGTGGCAGAGATGGGCAGATCCAGGTTCGACTCCTGACTCTGCCACTTGGCTGTGTAAGCTCAAGCGAGGTACTTAATTTTTCTCTGCCCCAGTTTGCTCAGCTCTGCAGGATGATAGGATTAAAAGGCTAATACATGCAAAGTACCTGTTAAATAATAGTTGTTCAGTAAGTGATAGCTCTTATTTTTAGTTCTTTCTGGTCAGCATAATTATTAACACTGGTGGCTCTTGCCAGCATTCAGAAACACCTACCATGTGGCTTGGGAATTACCTGGGAATTTCTATTTTCCTAGCTATTTGGTTCTCCAGGCTAGATCAGAGAGTCACACAATTTTGGATCTGTAAGATTTCCTAAAAATCATATGATTCACATATAAATAACAGGCATGGTAAATTAGCTTTAATATATATACAGAGGTCTTACAAATCAATAAGAAAATGATTAAGAGGCCAGTAGAAAACTAAGCAAAGACTATGAAAAAACAAATCAGACGAATACGCAAGTGGCTAAGCACTCCTCTTCCAAACATTTATACTATGGAAATAATCATGAGCGTGTGCAAAAATTTAGCAACAAGGATATTCATTTATTGATTGCAATATTATTTTTAATAATGATAGGCTAATTTTTCTTTAATTTTTTGTTGGTGTATATTTTCCACAATGATCCTATACCACTTTTACAGCAAGAAAAAAATTCTTTTAATAAATTTACTCATAAAGGCCCCAAACCCTCCACGCATGGCCATTCAGTGTGCCCAGCCTAGAGCATTCAGCTCCTCAGCTGGCAGACTATCCACTCTGCCACCTTCAAGTCCCTTCCTCCTGCAGCCCAGAGGGCGTCCTCAGGGCCAGCTTGCTGCTTCCTGCTCCTCTCCGGCTCCTCCCCCTGCACTAATCATCCGCTCAGAGAATCACGTGATCTCTCAGCACCTCCATTCCCCCACCTGCAGGCCTGCCTCCCCTCCAGCCCCCAGAGCCCAGCACTACAGAGAAATGCTCTGCTGAACTTGGTGGCACCATTATTACCAGTCGACTGTTAGCCTCTCCAGGGCCTGGCGGTGTGTGATCCCATGCCCCTGCCAAAGAGGGGGCAGGAGCCTCCCCAACACACCAGCACTGCCCAGAGGCCTGTCTCCACCTGGTGATGTGCAGGTAGGAGCAGAGGGCCTGCAGAAAGGAGGCAGCTGAACCAGACCCCTTCTGACCCACCTGAGACGTGCCACCAAGTTTTAAGGGCAAGAGGGCAAGGCTGCTTGTCCCCCAGAATCTCCACCAACCACTGGGGCCAGGAGCCTGCTGGGAGAGGCGCTGGTCTGTGGGTCACAGGAAGCAGCCTCTCCCACTGGGTGGGAGCGCTCTGTGGTTCTCAGCCCTGCTGAGGTGTGCGGTTGTTTGCCTGCTCTCATCACGGCCCCTTCCTCCTGAAAGTGCTGTATGCTGTATGCAGATTTTCTCCCTAAGTGAGGCTGGCACACACACTGGTTCCCTGAGGATGTTCGGGTCCCAGGGTGACAATGAGCACTCTGGAGTCTGGGGTCACTTCCCCTCACACCTTCCCTTCTAAACTTGCAAGGAGACCAAACCTAGCCACTCCTTGCTGCTCTCTGCCCCTGCTACTCTCAACCCTTTAAACTGAGTCATCCTGACGGAGAAGGCAAATTCACACATACTTTCACACGCTGGGGCTACACCAAGAGCTTTCAGTGTTTTGTACATTTTCATGCTTTACCTTAAAAATTAATGGAAATTTTACTTTATATTCTATTTTTGCCCTATTATATTTCATTAATTCTAAGCTGTACTTTCCCCCCACACACTGTAACATCTTTAAAATTCGGGTGGATTCTTAGAATCTATAGTGGCTGCAGTTTAACTGGCAGGTTTTTTTTTCCCTATGAAATATAATGATAAAAAAGTAATACTTTCCCCTAGCAATCTTGGAGTAGAACTGATGTTCTGAAAGATGTGTCAGGTTTGCACACTGCCGGCTCCTTGCTTAGGGCCCGAGGTCAAGGGCCATTTCTAGATGGTGTTTCCTTACGCTATGAAGTCCAGCAGCATCCAGAACACAGCCCGCTGCCAAGGCATGCGCCTCATTCTGAACGACGCCCCCCCGCCCCTACTCTCGGAAATCCTCAGTGGCAACAGAAGGAGATGTTTACTGAGCATCTATGATGGGCTGTGAGTTGAGCTAAGCGCTGCAAGTCCCCTTCATTCAATCTTCCCAACAACGCTACGAGGTTCCTGTAATTATCCCATTTCACAGATGGGAAAATGAGGCTCTGAGGGGTGATGTGACTTCCCAGGACTGCACCGAACCCCGGTCTCACTCCAGAGGCCTAGCACCGACCCCTAAGCTTCCGGATATGCAGTCACAGAACAAACATGGGACTTCCGCTGTCAAATATTTCAGAACCACTCAGGACCCACGCGGCCTGCCCTCATCGGCCTGCAGAAGAGGCCTCCCCTCCTGGCTCGCCAGTCTCTGTACACGCCCTCCCCAGGAGCCCTGGTCAGCAGGGTGAGCTGGGGGACCAGATAAAGTCGGCGCCCAGAGAGAAGGAAAGTCGCTATCAAAAGAGGCAGAAAGCGGGTCTCCGCCCCCAAACACTTCAGTTCTTCCTCCTCCCTGTTGCCGCCTTCCTCCTAAGCCATCTCTCCACTTAGAAGCTTCCAAACTTACCTTCCCACAATACCTCCCTCCCTTCGCTCTCAAATTCTGGCCCATTTTTGCTCACCCTACAATGCTTGCACAACCCAGCAGTTAACTGTGGAAACTGCCGGACTTCTTAGACCCGCCCCCTCTGCCAGGCAGCAGTGACAGCTGCCGTTTCCTGACTGTCAACCATGTGCCAGCTCTTGAGTTATCCCTAACCCTCCCTAGGACCAAGACTATAGCCTTAAACGAGCAAACTGAGGCACAGAGAGGGCAGGTCAACTTGCCCAAAGTCACACAGCAAGCAGGTGGTGAGGCCAAGATGTAATCTAAGATCTGCCTGCAAAGTCTGTTTTTCCTTCTCCACCAACAAGGTCCTCTACCAGTATCAACTAAACCCAGGCCTGAGAGTCAAAGGTGGCTTTGTCATCTAGCACACCCCATTATCTGTCTCCCTCTTGTATCTCTGTCTGTCTCCAGGTAAAAAGCCTGCATACAAATCACGTCAGTAGGGCTAGATTTTAAAGTCATTCCGCTAACGAGGCCTCTCCCCAGGCTTCCGCCCCCATCCCTGGGATGGGGCAGAATCTTGCTCAAAGAGGATTTAAAAGTGTCACAAACCCTAAGACCACAATTCAACTCTTAAAGCAGCACGCACAGCACTTGCTTACCTGGATCCCCGTCCCATGTAGCTCGCTCCACGGTTATATCTGGGCCTATGCGTGTCTCCCCCCATGAGCTGTAAATTTCTATCAATACCTTTTTCTTTGAAAGGTGGAGGGGGTGCCATATCTTTGAGGGGGTCCTCAGGAAAGCCCCAGAACCCCCCCCCCCGAGGAAAAGAGGGCACAAACAAGATACACCCTCATCCTCTGCAAATCTTCATATGCCATTGGAGGGCTTCATACGTGACAAGTAAGAATCCCTGTTCTGTATCCGTCCTACACCCTTAGCAGAGGCTCTGCAACAGTGCTGAAGAATTTTATTAAGGAAATTAATAAAACTCCACCACCATCTTCGATCTGAAAGAAGGCAGCCGTTCGCTTTAGGCCACTTTGCTCGAGGCGCTTGCCCTGTTTCTCCCTCCCGAGGTCTCTGGACTAGCCTCCCTTGTTCTCTGAAGTTCCACCGTGGTCTTGCTCTAGGCTCTGAGCCATCAAGCCTGCTCTCCGGCCCCCATGCCATCCACACCGCACCCCCGGAGGCCAACAGGCTAAGGTCTGAATGTTTGTGACCCCGCAGATTCACATGTTGGAACCCTAACACCCAGTGGGACGGTTTGGGGTACGGGGCCTCTGGGAGGTGATTGGCGCAGGAGGCAGGAGCCCACATGAATGAGATTAGGGCTCTTCTAAGAGACCCCACAGAGCTCCCCAGCCCTTCCTCCAGGTGAGGACACAGTGGGAAGCCTGCAAACAGGAAGACGGCTCTCACCAGACCCTGACCCACGCTGGCACCCTGATCTCGGACTTCTGGCCTCCAGAGCTGTGAGAAATGAATGCCTGTTGTTTAAAAGCCACCCAGTCTGGTATTTTGTTCTAGCAGCCAGGATGGACTCCGACACCACCCCACGCCCCTCCCCACCTCTCCCACCGCACTTCGCTGGCTCTGTGCCCCAGGGGCCTTACCATCCCACCCCCTCTCACACACGAAGCTTGCCAGGCCCTGCCCCTGCAACTGCCCAAGGCTGTCCTGATTTCGGGCGGAGGGAGACCCAACCCCAGGAATCCTCTGCACTAGCCTCTGCCCAGCGCCTCCTCTGGCCCAGGAAGCAAAAGCAGCGGTGGCCACGTGCAATCTGGCCTCTCAGATTTTCCGCCCTGGCAGGGCTCCTCTGCAGACTAAAACAGCCTTGGGCAGATGCAGCTGACAGGGTGTCACAGCTCCTCGGACCCCTCGGCTGGCACACCTACTCGGGGCCTCCTGCACACGTATTCCTGGCAGCTCTGACGGAGAGATGCACCTGAGCTGAGTTACCTCGGAAGGGCTGGGGACTCATCTCGGACAAACCGATTCTCTCCAGGCCTCCGTCTGACTCCATCTGACACCCACGTCCAGAGCAGCACCAGTCACAAGGGCCCAAAGGGGCAAACAGCCCAGTGTCCATCAATGGAAAAATGGACAAACAAATCGTGCTACATATATGCAATGAAATATTATTCAGCCATAAAAAGAAGGAAATTCTGACACATGCTACAATACGGATGAACCTTGGGGACATGACGCTATGTGAAATATGCCAGTCACAAAACACAAATACCATATGATTCTGCTTCTCTGCAGTACCTAGAACAGGCAAATTCTTAGAAACAGGAGGTAGGGGAGAGGTTAACAGGGCTGAGGAGAGGGGGGAATGGGGAGTTATCGTTTAATGCGGGGGTCCCCAACCCCCGGGCCGCTGACTGCTACTGGTCCGAGGCCCGTCAGGAACGGGGCTGCACGGCAGGAGGTGAGCGGCGGGCGAGCGAGCAGAGCTTCATCTGCCTCTCCCCATCGCTCTCCACGGCTTGCATACCGCCTGGACCATCTCCCCACCCCCCAACCGTGCCTCCACAAAACCGGTCCCTGGTGCCAAAACGGTCAGGGACCACTGATTTAATGGAAACAGAGTTTCTGTTTGGGATGCTGAAAAACTTCTGGAAATAGATAGTGGTGATAGTTGCACAACATTGTGTATGTACTTCGTGCCACAGAATTGAACACTTTAAAATGGCTAAAATAGTAAATTTTATGTTAGGTATATTTTTAAAAGTTTAAAAATCAAATGTGAATTCCCTGGTGGTCCAGTGGTTAGGACTCTGCGCTTCCATTGCAGGGGGCCCGGGTTCAAGCCCTGGTCTGGGAACTAAGATCATGCATGCTGTGCTGCGTGACGGGGAAAAAAAAAAAAAAAAAGCATGTAAAAATTAAATGTGCTCTATACTGTGACTTAAAAAAAAAAAAAAAGGCAACAGCTGCACCTGCCCTTACCTCACTTTGAAAAGATATGAGGATTTATTATACTTCCCATAAGAGCCTGACACACCCAGAACATGACCCCAGTACATAATCCCCGGCCGCCTAACACCTTTGGACATGCGGCCATCTGAGACCCCCCTGGATGAAAGGTGCCACGTGAATGTAAACATCCTCTTCTCCCTGCCCTTCCCTCCACCCACAGGTAGCTGGTTTCCCCAGGAAGGCCGGGCAGCCAGGCCCGTTCTGGGTCAGCATCAACTACCATCCTGTTATAAATCCTTCCCCACAAAGCACTGGAAACTGGTCCTCTCGCTGTGCCAAGAAGTCTTTTCTAACCATCTGTAATCCATTCAAAGGCACCCGGCAGGAAGTGGTAGCAAGGAAAACCCCTGCACAAGGCAACGGCTGGGACCACCTCGCCTCTCACTCTCGGCCAGCAACAGGAAGTCCTCCTTTCTCGGGACACAGAACATCTGTGGGAGCTCTGAAAGCTGCCGGGCGTCTGTCAGGGCCTAAATGGGCTCGAGACAGATGCATGCAAAATTTGGTCAGAAACGCAGGCTGTATTGAGTTTTTAAATTAGCTCTGAAGAAAACTCATTTGAAAAACCAAAACAAACCCCAGACCCTAAGAAGGGGAAAAAAAAATATGAAAACTAACCTCAAAAATGCTTTCTTCTGATTTCTGTGGACAATTAGACCACAATTTCAAGTAGTTCCAGTCCCTCTCATTGTGGCTCCCCCTCCAATCTGGTGTCGTCAGCTGCTTCTTCCTAATAGTGAGAGCTTCATTTTTTGGCATTACAAGCTGAACCCCTCAAAGCATTTCAATGGTGAACTGGGACTGGCCTGTACAGGCTCACAAGAGCAGATTATTAAATTTTCAGGAATTTGGTGAGCCAATTAAGAAATGATTAAAAATTATATAAGCTAAAATTAAATGTATTATATTTAAAAAATAGAATAAATACTCAAAACTTACCACTTCTATTCACCTTGCTACATTTTACTATTATCTATGCTTTGAGCAGGGTTTGAGAACTTTTTCTAGAAAGGGCCAGGTAGTAAATATTTTAGGTTCTGAGGGTCTCTGCTCAGCCATTCCGCTCTACCATGGTGGTGAATGCAAAAGTAACCAGAGACAATACATACATTACTCAACATGGCTGTGTTCCAATAAGACGTTATTTTCTTTTTTTTTTTAAACGTTATTTTCAAAGCCAGGTGACAAGGATTTCACTGATGGGCCATAGTTTGCCGACTGCTGCTCTTGAAGTTCTTTACATCTGCTCTATCTGCACGGAGGAGGAAATCCTATGTTAAGTGTTCTAATACGCATCTCTTCCCAACTCTGAGTTCAGTGATAGCATACCGATGGCTTGAAATGTGGTGACAGGACAGCTTACACCACAGAAATCATCAAATGCTACAAATCAGCGCTTGATTTATCATTCGATTACCTAGTTTTAAGAAGGTGACAGAGGGCTTCCCTGGTGGCGCAGTGGTTGAGAGTCCGCCTGCCGATGTAGGGCACACGGGTTCGTGCCCCCGTCTGGGAAGATCCCACGTGCCGCGGAGCGGCTGGGCCCGTGAGCCATGGCCGCTGAGCCTGCACGTTCGGAGCCTGTGCTCCGCAACGGGAGA
>NC_041218.1:91510087-91524050 GCF_002837175.3 Physeter macrocephalus
CACGGGTCCGTGCCCCCGTCTGGGAAGATCCCACGTGCCGCGGAGCGGCTGGGCCCGTGAGCCATGGCCGCTGAGCCTGCACGTTCGGAGCCTGTGCTCCGCAACGGGAGAGGCCACAGCGGTGAGAGGCCCGCGTACAGCGAAAAAAAAAAAAAAGAAGGTGACAGAGAAAACTTTAGTAATGCAAATTTAAAAGTATATCATGTCGATAGAGAATACACTGGTGGTTGCCATGGGGGAGGGGGGTGGAGGAGGGATGGACTGGGAGTTTGGGATTAGCACATGCAAACTGGTATATATAGAACGGGTAAACAACAAGGTCCTACTATATAGCACAGGGAACTATAGCCACTATCCCGTGATAAACCATAATGAAAAACAATATGAAAACGCATGCATATGTATGTATATGAGTATATGTATAACTGAGTCATATGTATAACTGAGTCACTTTGCTGTACAGCAGTAATTAACACAACATTGTAAATCAACTATACTCCAATTTAAAAAAAAAAGAAAAAAAACTACATCATGTCGATAGCTGTATTTGAAGAACACACAAAAGTGAGGCCATATTCTCTTGCTAGTACTTGAGAACTATTATCCAATTCAGCAAGGAAGTCACTCTTGTCACCAACAATCAAGCAAAGTTCCCACATACATCTTTGTTCTTTCACTTTCATCTTCCCCACGGACGTAAATGAAAATATCAACCAGCACTGACGTCAGATGGACACTTGTTTGTCAATTTCGACCTTAGCTCAGCCGGGGGCATAAGAATTTGGCAAAAATCAACAAAAGATTTCTGCGAGAATCAACTGATGATATGAAATTTACCATAAAGAGTATTCAATATTGAATGATTTATAAATTGTATGCTAAACAGCCTTTTATCAGTAAAATGTATAATAAACCTATACATGTACAGGTGCAAATTTGTTGAGAGAGCGGGCTGTTAAGCATTTACTGGCACAACATTGATTGTGATAGAAAAGAACTTCCAGATGAACTTCCAGAGCACTGAGACCTAAAAATGTGTGTGTGTGTGTGTGTGTGTGTGTGTGTGTGTGTGTGAAAGAGACAGAGACACTGACCCTCCTCCCAGTACAATGAACAGAGCCAGCAACAAACATTACCAGACAAAAAAGGTGCCTGTTTCCTCAAAACACCATAAAAAACTAAATCGTGTTGGGGGTATCGAGTAGGTGTGCCACTGGAATATATTACAAACTGTTTCTCTTCAGTACTTATGGCACATCCAGGACTCGCCCTAACTCCTTTTTCCAAAAGAGACTTTCTGGGGGAACTCACAGCCCGCATTAGGCCTAGTTCAAGTCCTAGCCATCCATGATGAAGCAGTCATTCATTCATTCATTCATTCACTCATTCCGCAAACAATAACTTGGCTCCAATTATACACCCTTCCCTGTGCTCCAGATAGACCCACAAAGCAAAGAGCCCCTTCCCCCAGGTCAAAGGTCATGCAGGCAGCAGACTGAAACCTCTTCCTTCCCTGGGCCCCACTCATTCAAGCCACATTCACAACGTGAATGAATTTCACATTTCAGTCCTGAGTTCCTGGAAGGCAGGGCTGGGGCTATTGCACCTGTGCAGCCTGCACACTGCCCCACCCAGCGCCTGGGCGGTTGGTCACTTTCTAGTGAATGGGTGATGCAGGAAGCACTGCTCTAGCTTCAGAACCTGAGGAGAATCACTCATCCTGGTTTGCCATTAACTTCAGCAGTTCACCGGACCCAGGCTAAATGCTGGGCTCCTGCTGGAAGATGGGAGAGCAGTTATTTTAAGTGTTATTATCTTCTTCCTTCCCCAAATTAAAGAAGAGGGTCACCTGCGCCTGTGGGAAAACGTTTCTCAATGTTTTTAAACTCATACTCTACCAACCAAGATGTGGTCATACTTTACTTCCGAGCTCTGCATACAAAGCTCACTCCAGCTACCTAGAACTTCCCATTGACTATGGGTTTTCACACTATACATGCATCTTATTGAAATATGCCCAGTCCTCCCCCTCGGCCTCCCTAGCTCAAACCATGGGTGTTCAACTCTTGACTCTGAAAATTGGTAATTAGAGGGGGAAATGTAACTCTGCCTTTTTAGGAGGAACTTAATAGTTCATCCCTGTTGACGAGAAAGAGGTCTTTGTAGATGAATGCCAGCCAGTAAATGTAGATCAGAATGACAGAACTCTTTTTTGGCTGTACCACGTGGCTTGCGGGGTCTTAGTTCCCCGACCAGGGATTGAACCTGCACCCTCAGCAGTGAAAGCAAGGAGTCCTAACTGTTGGACTGCCAGGAAATTCCCAGAATGACAGAATTTGAAAATGACCATTCCACGACCCCCAAAGAAATAAGTGATCCAGCAAGGATCATCAATGGAGGCTAAGATGATTCCAAGAAATTTCTTTTTGGGGAACAGGGTTCTCACTCGGTGCCAGAGCATAACCCACAGAATGGCATGCTAATTGCAGAAGGAAAACATATCTTTGCAGTAGAGAGGTGGTCACCACCTTTCCAAGTGATCAATACCTAATAATGGGACCCCTGACATCATGTGTCCCTGATGAGATGTTTAACGAAGCCCTCAGAATCACCTGGACGTATTCTTTCCAAAATATCGAGCCTGAATCTGAGACTTCAGCTCTTAACTTCCAGTATGGAGGGAAAACAGGGCATAGAAAAAGAAGGTAAATGACACCACGAGGAAGTGATCAGACAGATCAGAATGGGAAGCAATTTAAACAGCAATGTTTTATATATGTATATACAGAAATATATACATATGCATATATTGTATATATCTATACATATATACACACACATCCATGGGGGCACTCTTCTAGATTTAAAGTGACTAAACAGACATAAAAACCAAATGTAATGCATGAACTTTGATGGGATCCTGGATACATATTTAAAAAACATCTACGGAGGGCTTCCCTGGTGGCGCAGTGGTTGAGAGTCCACCTGCCGATGCAGGGGACACAGGTTCGTGCGCCGGTCCGGGAAGATCCCACATGCCGCAGAGTGGCTGGGCCCGTGAGCCATGGCCGCTGAGCCTGCGCGTCCGGAGCCTGTGCTCCGCGGCGGGAGAGGCCACAACAGTGAGAGGCCCGCGTACCGCAAAAAAAAAAAAAAAAAAATCTACGGAAAAAAGCAGCTATAAACTTTTTGAAGGGGGCAGGGACAGACAATGGGGGAAATTTGAATACAAACTGAATAGTAGAGGCTATTAGGGGATTACCACTAGTTTTCTAAGTGTGATACTGGTATTATGATTATGTTGGAGAATGCTTTTATTTTTAGGAGATGCATGCTGAAGTATTTAGAGGTGAAGTGTCATGCTGTCTGTGACTTACTTCCAAATGGTACAGCAAAAACACACATACATATTTATATAAGGTGAGGCTCTGAGAACTTAAGTGAGTAGCTCAAGGTTACACAATCAAGATGTGTCAAAATGATAAATATTTAGAGGTGAAGTGGCATGATGTCTACAACTGATCTTCAAAGGATACAGAAATATATATCTTTATAAGAAATCAGATAAAATGTGAACTGATTTTTAACTCTAAGGGGTGCATATATGAATGACCGTGGTACTATTATTTCAACTTTTTTTACACATGGGAAAGTTTTTAATTTTAACATTAAGATGGTGGGGCAAAAAAGAAACAAGGCTGCAGGGGGTTGGGTTTATCAGCAAATCCGAACCGAGAAACTTCAGGCTGCTCAAAGGTGTCTGTGACGCTGGGCCCAAACTACAGTGCTTTTGCACTGCATTTTCAGCACTGATGTAGGAACTCACGGAGGATCCCGGGGCTGCAACACCCTACGCTGAACTGGGCCTTTCTGCCTCATGGCTCCAAAGAGTCGCCTGAACAGAAACTTCAGGAGGCCTGCCAGTTCTTAGAATCTCAACAACTTCAAAAAATCAGGTGCTAAATCAAAGAAACTCACAGGTCATCTCCAGACTGCTTTTAAAAACGAAAATATAAACGTACAGTTGTTTAGAGGATATAAAGTTTCAGTTTTACGAGATGAAAAGAGTTCTGGAGATTAGCTGCACGACAATGTGAATGTACTTAACACTCCTGAACTGTAGCCTTAAAAAGGGTTAAGACGGTAAATTTTATGTTATTTGTATTTTACCACATTAAAAAGAAAAAAAAAAAAGAAATAAAAGTACAGGTCTCGCAAGACACGTACCTGAAAACCAAACTGGATGTCTAGCTGAATTCTAACACTCTTATTAGTTGAAAATAACTCAAGAAAGAAAAAAGGATGATGTGGTTCCTCCTCCCTTCCCCCCAAATCCACAAGATTATAATGCAGTTGTGAAAATCATACATCAGGTGAGCAACGGAATGGCCAGGAAGTGCACGATGTAGGGGCCGAAGTGCATGATGGGTACGGCCAGCAGCACGGGGTCCAGAGGAGGTACGGGCTGCGCAGCCTGAGAAGCCGGGGAAGCTCCCGCAGAGGGTTTGGGGCTTGGGCCCCGCAGAACGAGAGGAAGGCGAAGACCAAAGACGGGAACGGGGCTCGTAAGGGGCAAACCGCCTGTCAGGATTTGAAGGGACTGAGGCACCGGGGACCTGGAACACTGCGTTAACTGTCGTCAATGGGGAAGTGATGATGGGTTTTCACTCCAGGAACAACCTGATAAAATGTGACTTTTCGGGAGATTAATTTTGAATTGGTATGCTGGGAAGACGGAGACAGGGAGGCCAATTAAGCAGCTATTAAAAAAAACCTAGGTTGGCTATGAGGCGGGCTAGCCTGGGATGGGGGCTCAGGGCCAGGAGGGATGGGAGAGAGGCAGAGGGCTGCTCCTACGGGGAGAGGGGGAGGGGAGGGGAGGGAGGGTCTTTCTCGAGCTACTGGCTAAGGGAAGATACAAAGAAGGCTCTGCACTTGCACTGGGTCTCGGGGGGACTGGGGGTGCAGTAAGGATGCCTGTGAGGGGCTGTCCAATGCAGTATGCCAGAGGCGTGAGCAAGGAGAAGGGTGGGCTGCCACAGAGCAAACCCTGGAGGGAAGGGGGGAGCCGGGAGGGGCTGGCAGGAGAGGCATAAAAGTGGGCATCACCAAAACTTTGGAAAAGAAAATCAGGTGTTCAAAAAGCTCAAGGGCAGTCTACTATCTAATGAAATCCCCAATAATTTCGTTTGGAAAGCACACAGCCCCCTAATCGGTCCAAGGCTGGATTATTCTATATTGGGTTTGCACAAAACAGAGCCATCTCTCTTTTCAAAGGTCTTCTGCCGTTACGTGTTTGGTCTGAGCCTCAGAAAGTGGCAGGACTCATTTGAGTCCATTTGCCCTGCTTCTGCAAAGGACGGTGAGGAAGGACAAAACGGTCAAGGTCAAGGGTGTAGTGCCAAGGAACAGAAGCCTGGAGTCTGGGGACGAGGCTCACAGGGCTGTCATTGGTGGGTGGGCCAAAGGGAGCCCACCTCACCCAGACGTGACCGGTTTCACTTTCCCAGTGCTCCCCCTTTCTTCCTGACAGTCTGCGGCAGATTCCGTCATGTGGGAAAGGTGTTCCAGCCCACGAGCTCCTCTTCAGGAGGATCAAAACGCCGGCCAGCAGACCAAGTGACTAGGGCCCATCAAAGGTCACCTGAAACCCCACACTGATGAGGGAACTGAGTAGGAGGGACAGAGCTGAAGAGGAAACACATGTCGAGGGCTCCCCTGGTCTCTAAAACCACTGAGACAGACAGAGAGAGAGAGAGAGATCTTCATCCAGTTCCTTGAGGATCAGCCAGGTCCCCACGTACAAAATGCTAAGTACCCTAGTTAATGGGGAGTAGGTGAAATCCAGAGTCACGGACCTGAACATCACCACGTCGCCTTGTCCTCACGTGGGAGACGCATTCTGTGACTCTCTCAGCCAGTCCAGTCACAGACTCTTCTTTGTCACTGCCCCTCAGAGCCAGTCACAACGAGGGTATCTCTGTGGCTGAAGAAGGCAAAGGTCTTTCACACCCACTTAGCAGGCGCATTGCCCATCAAGAGGTCACCCCTAACTGGAGGGTATTGAAAAGGAATCTCCGTTCCATCGTCGAAAGGAGCACACCCTTCATGAAATCACTAACAATCCCACTGCCAAGAGGGAAACTAAACAGCGGCCTAGAAGATCTTCAAAAGGGGGAAAAAAAAGAGAAATCATCACTGTAGATAGCTGCCCCTGGAGTTGCTTGGCAACCATCTCTGCTAACACCTTCTCCCAAAAAGGAACAGTTTAAGTCAGCTCCTGAGATTTCCCTGAGGCCAGGGCTCTGACCACAGAGGCCCCAGAGCTGGGGCCTTGGGATGAGAAAGCATTTCACTGAGGGGGAGACCTGGGGCTCCATCAGCAGGCCACAGGCTTACACACATGAGGGGGAAGAAAACTGTAACCGTTTTGCTTAAAGAACACGCTCTTTGAGGCAGGGCTGGTACTAGGGTGAGGTGAATGAGGTGCTCAGGGTGCAGCATTTAAGGAGGCCCTCGCTCTGCACTTGCAGGAGCCTGTGTGTGCATCTTTAAATGTGTGTTCTGGGTGCCTCGCCGGCCTCACCTTAGTCCTAGCCCTGCTTCTAGGGCAACATTAGGACACGGTGCTTAAGAGTACTGCCTATGGAATCAGCCTGCCTCTGGGTTCAAATGCCAGCTCTTCTCCTTCCCTGCTGTATCACCTTGGGTAAATCACTTAACCTCGCTGAGCCTTAGTTTCCTAATCTCTAAAATGAGGTTGATACAGGAATTGCCTTATAGAGTATCATGAGGGTTAAATGAGAAAAATGCACATTTAGTTCTATGTCTGGCACCTACTCAATGCCCAGTAAACGGCAGCTAGGATTGTTATTTTTAAAAACACATAATAGTAATAAAAATAATAACAAGAAGAAGAATTTTTTTAAAACATATAAGCAGCTCCCCAGAACCCCTTAAACTGGACCTACGGAATCCAAGTGTCTGGAGTGGTCCTGGTGCCTCGGCCTGTAAAGAGCTTCACAAAGGATTCCCGTGGGCAGGGTCGAGAGCCACTTCCTGTAACCAAAGTTCAGTAAACATCAGAGCCACCTAGGGAGCCTGTTAAAATGCTCATTCTTGTGTTCCACTCTGAGTGCTTCTGATTCAGGGTCACTGCAGCCTGGGATGCTAAGTACCCAGGTGATTTCATGGAAAAACTGAAACGGACTTGCCCTTGAAAACGCACAGCACAGGGACATGGGTCCAACTCTTCGTGTTTTTATTCCTGGCCTCCTTAAAGCATGAGGGACAAAATATTGACCAAAGATGCCTAGTGAGTCAAGGCACACTCCCAGAGCAGCAAGGATGCCGTCTGTCCCCTGGAAGTGGCAGCTGGGCTAAGGCAAGGAAGAGGACCCAAGTGCCTGGTAAAAGTGACAGTCATCGTAAGAGAAGCTTACATTATTGAGTACCTACTGTATGCCACATAGTATCTCATGTGTTTTCACATCAACCCTGAGAGCTGCTATTATTCCTATTCTGAAAATGAGGAAATTGAGGCTCAGAAAAATTATCCTATTACACAGCTACTAAGTGGCTGAGTCCAGATTTAAATAATGCTCCATGAAGCTTCTAAGCCTGCAATGCCAATGCACTTTTGTGATAAAATATACATAACATAAAATTTACCGTTTTAGCCATTTTCACATGTTCAGTTCACTGTCACCGCCATCTATCTCCAGAACTTTTTCATCTTACCCAGCTGGAACTCTGTACCCATTAGACACAAATTCTCCACTCCACCCCCCCCTCAGTCCCTGGTAATTCCCATTCTACTCTCTGTCTCAATGAATATAACTCTTCTAGGAACCTCATATAAGTGAAATCATATCGTATTTGTCTTTTTGTGGCCACTATGCTCTGAAAAAGAGCTAGACACCACCTTGGTCTGATACAACCAAACTAGGAATATGTCTCAACCATCTTCTATACCCTGGTTAGTGTCATCAGTTTGGATGTCCTGTCTCTCCACCCTCAACCCAGGACGCCGGGACCTACTGGTGTATTGCGGCAGGGTCACAGAGCTCCCCTGCTCCCACCATCCCCTGGCCAAAGGTGTCCTTGAACTGTTAATGTTCAGAGAACCACAACTGGTGTCACAGAACAGGTACACTGATAACTGCTTCTATGTTCAAGGAGCCCGTCACTGCGTCACTTTTATCTTCCTGATGTTGCTCTGTCCTGCCCTAGAGAGTATTTACTTGGTTTCCTTTTTTCTTTAAGCACCTGATCCCTGAAATTGGCAAGCAGAATTGTGTTATGAAACCACAGGTACAAAGATAAAGCATCCACATAAAAACAAAAGCTTTCCCCACAGTGGAATTCCAGCTTGACTTAGAGGCAACTGTGTAGCCAACTCTAACGCTGGCATGGTGAGGGTCCTCGACCTCAGCTCAACTTGCAGGAAGCGCTTTCCTAGGCTCTCATCATTAGTTCAAGTGCCTCAGGGTCCAAATCCAAGTCCATTTGGCTGAGGTGGCCAATGTGAGCTCTGCCACAGAAGAGAGTAAGAGAGAGCCAGCCAACCAGCATTAACTGGGAGCCCAACCTCGGCAGAACATCGCACCAAGAATTTTAGGAGAGAGAGACACACAGAAATCAGTCCTTGACATTCAGTTTCTACAATGTGGAAAAAGGTCAACCCACTGGCCAACCCTCTCCCTCTCCATCAGAGCTACCTTTGATCGCTGCGGTCATGATTGGACTCCCAGTGGTCAAGCCCTGGAGATTTTCCCATGGTCCCCGCGAGGCAAGACTGGCGTCGGGGCTCCCAAGAAGTGACCCACAACCCTGGGGGGTGGGTGTGGATGTCCCTGCGGCCCTCTGCAAGGAGAGGGGCAGCCTCTCCTCAAGGTGCTGCTGGCCTGGGGCAGGGGCACGCAGTCACGTGTAGCTGCTCCTCTGACCCTTCTCAAGCCCTCCGTCTTGCTCTCTGTGGCGCAGGGGTGCGCTTCAGCCTCACCCCTGTGTTCTAGGATTTTCTCCAGGGGTGTCTTGTCCGTGAATAGTTGGTAGTTGTTCTTGTGAGGAGGGGCAAAGTCGGGAATGACCTATGTCACCATCTTGGTGATGTCACTTCTACTGCAGTCACTAAACGATCCTAGTTTCCCAGACATGAACACTGGGCCACCTCAGAGGATGGGGTCCTTGGATAAGAGGGATTTGATTAGGACAGGGTCTCCCTGTGTCTGCTGCTACCATTTTATGTCTACTTCCAAAGGATGTCATGAATGAAACAAAGCGTCACGAATGAAAGCTTAGCCCAAAGGATATAAACACGACGTACACAGAAAACCAGGCAAAACCCAAATCTGCCTCGCTTCCCTAAATCCCTTCTGAAGCGGAGACAGCAGGCCTCTGTGAGCCACTGGCTAGAGTGAACATGGCCTTCCAGGCCTAAATAATGCCACAGACCACTTGGCACACAGGCCAGAGCCCTCAGGAATCCGATCCTCCTCTGCCCTTCCTATTTTCTAATCCTTAATGTGGAAATCCTGAAACCAGCCGCTTTGCTCTCCATCATGTGGATCCCCATTTCAGACAAATCCCACGGGTAATCAACGGCACAGAACACCAGTTGTATTTCCAGCCTGACTTTAAATATAAACTGAAATCCTTAATGCTTCACCGTGACGCTTTTGACATCAGGGACCCCCGTACAATAAATGCTGTCATTATCCGAATCGGCGCCCTGGGGTCTCCTCCACCCGCAGTGAGGGAGGGCTGGGCCACCCGGAATTAGAAGCTGAATCTCAGTGCTGTCACCATTTACTACAGAATGGACACAAAGGTTTGGAGGGGTCGTCTCGGAAACCTTCGGAGGAGAACTCCATGAGGGATGGAGCCTTCTCTCTTTAGACGCTCCCCCAAAGGTAGCGCCGTGCGGGGCACAGTCACAGCTCCACGCCTGCCTGCTAAGTATTCCGTAAGGCTGCCTCACCGGGAACCTAAGGAGAAAAAACCTTCTGTTTCTTAGGCCTAAGAAACAGAAAGATGGTAGCAGAATATTGTTGAGTCTATTTTTCTTGTGTTCTGAGCCTTTCCAGCCTCACCTTACACCACTAATTCTCTATCAGGGTGATTTGGTACTCCGCCACCCCATCCCCAGGACCTTGGGCAATGTCTGGAGACATTTTTGGTTTTTTCAATTCAAGGGAGGGGTAGGTGCCACTGGAATCTAGTGCTAGAGTCCAGGGGTGCTGCTAAACATCCTACAACACACAGGACAGTCCCCCACCACAAAGAAGTAGTGTTCCTGCTGAGAAACTTTAGACCACTCTCTGCTTTGCTATTGTCACACCAGCAACAGACTTTTTAGTTTCTAGAACATTCTATATTCTCTCACTCTGGGCCTGCACACATGTTGCTTCCTTTAACTCCGTCCCACCCAGCCCTGCATATGGATAACTTCCATTCATTCTCCAGGTTTTGGCATAAATAAGATTTCCTCAGGGAGGCGTTCACTGAACCCCTAACCTAAATTAGGCCCCCTGTCATGCTTTCCAACAGTACCCCAATTTTCCCTTTCAGAACACTCACCACAGTCGCCACGACTTTTTTAATGTCTGCCTTGGTTGCTAGGATGGGAGAGCCACAATGCAAGGGCAGTGCTTTTTCACTGCTGTCCCCGCAGGCCTAGCCCAGTGCTGTCCCGCTGTCAGTCTCAAATGCACGACGGAGGCCAAGAAAGCAGGAGCGGGTATTAAAAACTAAGCAAGACACCCAGAGGCTTAAACCATCCTCCCACTAAGCAGGCACCAAAAAGACACTGCAGTAGCTCCTCATGAACTGATGTGGACCACTCCCTAAGATAAATGGAAAGGGCAAGACACTAGGCAATACTTATAGGACGCTATCAGCCGTGTGGGGAAAGCAGGCAGGAAAAACGATCTATGTATCTCCGTGAATGCACATAGACTATCTTGGGAAAGATACATAAACAACTGGGGACAAGGGTAAAAGGGAGACTTTCTTTTCACTGCATACCCTTCTCAACTGTGTAACACGTGAACATTATTTAAAAAAAAATAAGAAGCATTTCAATGAGATAGAAAGAGAGAGAGGGAAAGAGTCTACACCTTCCAGAGATAAAAGCATCGTTCTTGTAGAATGACATATGATGAGAACCCAACACAGGGTAACCGTGCCTTCTGGAAGGAGCCAGAGCCACATTTTCTCCACATGAGAACCCAGGCACATGGACATACTTGTATATATCAAGAGATAGTCACTTTAGAGGCTTTGTATTTTCAAAACTAGATGGTGCTGGAAATCCGCCCCCCTCGGCTTTGCCGTCTTGTTTCTGGCACTCCCCCTCCTCCATCGGCTGGATGCAGCTGTGAAGCTGATTCATTCTCCAAGCCCTTCTCCTCCTTTTCATCTTTCCTCCCCACCACCTTGAGGCCACCCTGTCTCTCATGTCCTTTCATCCCAAGCACTGGGCAAAAGAAGAGAGATGATAATGAAGCGCCAAAGTGAACAAATGTTGCTGCTCGTTAGCAAAAGGGGAGGAAGGTAGGCTTAATGGAGAAAGAAGTTGAAATGAATGGCGAAGATGAGGTTTATCGATACAATCTGTGGACTTGGTGTCCTCCTATCTCCTATTAGCATAGATAATGGAGTTGTCTGTATGATGATAAAGGGGAACTGTCCGCAGTTTACTAGAAATCACCACCACTTGTCACTGGCTTCCCTGGCTTGGATTCTAAGAACCCTCCATTCTTACCAGGTCAGTTGCCATCTTTTCTCCGATTTGCTCCCATCCAGCCATAAACGCAAGACTCCTAGACTTGAGTTGAACACATTCCCATGTTCCGTGCTTCCTCCTGTAGTCCAGCCTGACTCCACCAGCATCTCAGGAGAACGGCAAACTCTCACAGTCACAGCAAGATCTTACTGGCCCCTGAACAGTTTTCAAATTGGAAGCATTCCACAAGTGTACCTACATCAAATCGAAACATCTGGGAACACTGACACACAGACAAATGTCCAAAGTAATGAGGGTAGGCTTCCAAAAGACCCAAACAATGATCCACTGAGGACTTTCTATCTTCACTGATCAGATTAAACAACTGATCGATTATTTTAAAAATTATTTTTTAGATCTCCTGGTCCCCAGAAAGAACTTTGTAAACCTTTCTCAGCCATAAGCCCCCAAAATGCCAAAGTCTTTTTCTCTAGCTCTTGATAAAAGTTATCAACGACTACATATCAGCTGTACTCCATTAAAAGCATGGCTAGCACAGAAATCAGTTTTTAAAAAATCCTTAGCTTTATAAAAGTATAACATGGTTTACTCTAAAAATGAAATTTCTGATTGAGTATATCTTTTCTGTTCATCACTGATTAGTTAAAAAATCCTAGTTGGTTATAATAATAAAATTTTCTAGAACTAGCTTCATTAATACATGATGATGATACTCCTAATAACATCTAAAAAATAATAAAGGCACATATTCATTAAGCGCTTATTTTGTGCTAAGCCCTTTGTATTATCTCAGTAAATCCTTACAACAATCCTGTTATTATCTTCGAACTTGTATAGTCCAGGACACTTACGAGCTATACGCACCTGGTCCTTATTTATGAACTGACGTTCTTAAAAAAAAAAAAAAAAGTTCAGATGAGGCAATTAGAAAAGGGAGACATCTTTCTAAATCACAGAGCTTTTCCCCAATTAGCTTGAAAAAAGTCTTCCAATAAATCTATGAAGCTGGAGTGAGAAAATTATTTTAAAAGGTTAGCTAGATGAATGGCCTTGGAATTTTCTATCATAATGGCAGCTCACATATTAGATTAGGCTGATCAGGTTTCTGGGACCCCTCCTCTTAGGAAATCTCAGTGCTTGATGGATCCAAGCTGACTGAGGTCAACCCCCTCTCCACTACGGGGAACACATCACCCTGGGCTTTGGACTAAGACCCTCAGTTTTCTCAGAGTCCTAAAGGCCACATACCATTCACAAACTATTTGCAGCACAATATGCTTTTGTACGAGATGCAGTGAGGTTTGCCACCAAGAGATTATAAAAGGAGAAAATAAACCCAGGATGTAGTAGTGTAAGATATTTTTAATGTGAGGGCTTGCTTTTTTTTTTTTTTTTTTTTTAAGTTTCTTCAAAAAACAGCCTGTCTAGTATGACTGCATCTCAAATGTAGGTACATTCAACAGAGAAACTTAGGTTCAGAGGTCTCAAAGGGACCTCAGGAGACTTTTAATCCACTCCCTTACTTTACAAGAAAGAAAACAGGCCCAGAAAAGGGAAGTGATATTCCCAAGGTCGTATACGGGATTAGGAAGTGGACTTAAAGTCCTCTCTCCTGCTCCCTTCACGCTGCAGGCTGCCCTCAATATAACCCCACATGACCACACACAAGCATGGAATTAACAACACCTTCTGAACCCAGGTGATGATCTGGCAAGGTTCAAAAGTATTTGCCAAATTCCTCTTGACCATAATTTTAGCTAACTTTGGACAAAATAATAACATGAATGTGAAGACTTTACTACAGAAATTTCAAAGCACTCAGTTAACATTTCATACTGATATAGGTGGAGAATTGGAAGTAGAAAAAGGTTCAAGAAACGCAGAAGGTATTATCTTACAATAATCAGGTTGTTCAAAAGTCTGCAAGTCCTTCCTGTATCTTCTGAAGCTGTGGCCAGATGGAAGCAGAAGGTAAAATGATTATTTTTTCACTTTCCCAGCCTAATTTTTTTCCCTGAGCTTAGTCTATAAAAAATATCATATCACAATGTCACGGCAGCATTATTCACAATAGTCAAAAGGTGGAAACAGGGCTTCCCTGGCAGCGCAGTGGTTGAGAGTCCGCCTGCCGATGCAGGGAACACGGGTTCGTGCCCCGGTCCGGGAGGATCCCACATGCCGCGGAGCGGCTGGGCCCGTGAGCCATGGTCGCTG
>NC_041218.1:91524143-91577501 GCF_002837175.3 Physeter macrocephalus
GCAACGGGAGAGGCCACAACAGTGAGAGGCCCGCGTACCGCAAAAAGAAAAAAAAAAAAAGGTGGAAACAAGCCAAATGTCCATCAACAGACGATGGATAAACAAAACATGGCATGTACGTACAATGGAATATTATTCAGTTGTAAAAAGGAATGAAATTCTGATACCCACTGCCTCACGGATGTACAATGAAAACATGATGCTAAGTGAAAGAAGTTGGACACAAAGGGACACATATTGCAAATATATAGTATCTAGAATAGTCAACTTCATAGAGACAGAAAATAGAACAGAGGTTTCCAAGGCTCAGCCCTGGGGGAGGGGGACTGGGAAATTATTATACAATGGAGACAGGGTTTCTGGTTGAGATGATGAAAAAGTTCAGGAAATGGATAGTGCTGAGGGTTGTACAACACTGTGAATGTACTTAGTATCACTGAACTGCAGACTTTAAAATGGTTAAAATGGTAAATTTTATGTTATGTTTATTTTACCACAATAAAAAAACCATATCAAAATCTGGATCATATACATTCATTTCTTAATTGGAATTCCTAAACTTTATCTATTCATTGCTATTAAAGCACAGATCTCAAGACCTGCTTACTGTTGATGCCATCCTGGTCAGTCTATGTATGCTCACATACGGAGAAACACAGTCAGACCTAGGCCACGTTTTGTCCTGCAGAGATCCGTCCACAACCACATATTCATCCTGAGACCTCCCACACGATGACTGCAACAAGAAGGCCAACAGCAAGACCAAGGCAACCAGTGTTTCTGGGGACTTTGGCAACCAAACACCCTGACACCAAGTCCCAGCTCAACCTTTAAACTCCTCACCATGGGGAAGAGATATATAGTTCATATATGTATACGCTATCCATAAAGAAAACTGTGTGCACATGCCAGGAAGACCTCCAGGAATTGCTAACCCAGACCTGCTCCACCAGGCCCACGAACAAAGAGATTTCAGCCCATCCATGGCTATTTGGTGAACTCAGCAATTGCATGTTACACTGAACAGTGGGGGTCCTGAATGCAAAGGCATATCATCAGGGGCTAAATCTTTGTAGCTTTACAGGAAAAGGATATAATAAGCGGGATGTACCACTTGTGACTTCTGAGGAAAGGAGAGCTTTACATTTTTTTTCCTTAAAAGAATCTATTTCTCATGAGGCAAAGAGAATCTGAGAATGAGAGTGTTTTGAAACAGAAGCCCAGAGAAGGGTGCAGAATATGAGTTTTGTGTGTTATAGTCATAATCTATCACGCAGGTCTGAGAGGTGCCAATTCTGGGCCATACCATGACCTTTATTCAACTTTAAAGGTTTTTACAACTTCATCTTCTTTCGTGGAAACCTGTTCATTGCCAGCGGTCTGATAACTGAGTCCCGTAAGCTTTTAAAGATGTTAAGAGTTTGTGAAGAAAAACAATCTCCAGTGATACTTTCCAATGCCAACACACATGCACATTGAGCACAAATAAGCTGCCACTTGTAAGAAGTCCACTTGCCATCATTCCCTTGTGCATCCTAAAGACACATGTCACGATCACACTAAGATATTTAGAAGCAAACATCTTTAGAATAAGGTTTCGTTCCCAAAGTGCTTAATTAGCAGAAACATTATGCTAGAGCGCTGTCCTTGAATATGCATGCATTTGAACCTCCATGTCATTTTTTCTGAAGCACAAATTCTCCTCTCACTGGATGGTCAGGAAATGACTGGGCACAGAAAACCAACTGTCTGAGGTGTGATCCACAAAATGAGTTCCATCCTTCCAAGCAGGTTTCAGCTGCCTACCAGGGTGACACCGCGGTTTATGAGGGAGACTGTTCTTTTGTGTCTAATGGCCTTTTCTCCATTCATTTTGGATGAGCCAGGCTCCTATGGCCTACTTATGGCTGAACTCTTTCAACACTTCCTGCCAACCTCTTCTGCCCCCCTGCACCTCCTCCCACCCCCAATTTCAGCCAACCACATTTACAAGACACCAGTTCGTCAATCACAATTCAAATGAACCCATCCATTTGTTCAGCAGAAAGTGGCCTCTGGAGTTGCTCCATGAGAAGCCCACAGGTCAGAGTTACATATGGCAGGCTTGCAAACGCGAATAGGCTATCATTTATTTATGACGACCATGTGTGTTTGATGTCCAGTTCCAGTAGGCTGTGGCTTCACTCGCCTGCCTCCGTCTGGGATGACCTAGCTACTCACTGTGTCCCATTTCAGGTACTGCATTTCCATTCCACGCTGGGGAAGCAGAGATGGGTGACCGGCTGGGGGCTGCACACACAGATGCCCCTAGCCCTGCTCACCACATAACAATCTGTGACCAAACACAAACTGTGCCAAACGTAACTTGCTGCAAAGGTTTGCCACGTACCATGGCTTTCAAGGGAGAGTGGAGAAGTAGCTGCTGCGACGATTGACCACATCGGGTTCATTAAATTGCTGGGTATTTACCCACAAGGAAGGCGGGGGTGCTTGTGAAGGGAGCCCCGCTCCTCATTTCAGCGATTTCCACCCCACACCATTTGGCAATGATGCTCCAAAGGCGAAGGGCAGATATGCACCAGAAGGTCCAAATGTGGACTCCAGCTGAAGTGCAGGAAACTTCTGCCGTCAACAACCTCCCCGCCTCTACCCCCCCGTTGTATTTATACTTTGAAAGAAGTTAACACGAAGCAGTAGTCACCTGGGCGTGCTCAATTTTTGACAAGCCTTAGTCACTCTGTACCCAGCAGAACAATTCACATTATAGTCGAAATCCTGTGAAGATTCTGCCACACATGCTAACACTAAGATGCCAGTAGCTCCACTTACCTTCTTTATTAAGCCTCATAACCTCCCTGCTTTTTCCACCCTCTTTTCCAGCCTCTTCTAAATCTACATCTGCAGATGAAAAAGAAAAGGAAAAAAGAAAATAAGGACAAAAAGAGAAAAAAAGGGGGGGGGAGCCAAAGTCAAGGGGGGGGAGGGAGAGTGTTTATTTGCAAACAGATCGATATAAATATTGGATATGAAAATCTTTCAAAAATTGACAATGCAACATTTTCTCCCAAGTCCGTATTTCCATCTACCTGGCCCAGATAGGTACCAAAAAAACTATGCAAGCAGCAACAGAGTAGCCTTTTGAACGGATACACCGTGGGGCTGTGAAAGCCCACCCCGCGGGCTGCCACGGGGAGCGGGCACAGACAGACAGACAGACAGCCCTGGCAGCAGGGCCTCTCTCTGTGCATTGATGATCTGTCTCTGTGTGTATTTATTTAGAGAGGGAGAGAAGCATGGAGGACACCGGGGGCCACTCTCTCTCCACACACACACTTTTTCCCAGTGGCTCTAGGTGAATGGAAAGGTTACAGGGTAATAAAAGGAGGAGGAGGCGGTGGGGTTCTTACTGTCGGAGCAGTGTAATTTGGCGGCGTCGATCCAGGAGGACCAGGGTTTGCCCAGAAACGCCTCCGGACTGGGCACTTTGCGATCCAGTGTCGCCATTGCTCTTCCTTCTTGTTGCTTTTTCCCTGTTCCTTCGGCAGCAGCAGCCGAGAGACACGGGATTCGAGAACGCTCCGACGTCATCTTCGGAACGTTCCGACATTGAGTGTTCTGAAAGGGGGAGGGAGGGAGGGAGGGAGGGAGGGAGGCAGAGGAGGAGGAGAGAGCGAGGAGGAGGAGCCGGCGTTCAGCGGCCGGCCCGGCTCGGCTCGGCTCGGCTCTCGGCGTCCGCCGCCGCCAGGGGCACCAGAGAGACGCCCCGAGGCCCGGCGCCCGCACGCCCGGCGCCCGCACGCCCGCCGCCGGGGGCGGGGCCGCGCGCCGGGACCCGAGGCTGCAGCGCCCGGCCCTGGGATGCTCCAGCGCCGTGGCCGCCGCCGGCACCCGCGAGCCGGGGTCGCAGGGGCTGGGCGTGCGGGCAGGGGTCGGGGATGGCCTGAGAGAGGCGCGACTTGGGGCCGTGGGAAGGACGGTCTTCCCCGCAGAGTTGCGCTCGAGGACGGAAAGTTTTTGCACGCAGCCCCTCCAGCGCGTCCTTCCCTCGCCGGTCGCCCACGGTGAGGCGCCCCCGCGAGGATCCCCGCCGCTTAGTGGGGAGGGGCCGAGCAGCCCCCTTCCCCGACGACCACCCCAAGCCAGGGAGGGGACCCTGGTGACCTCAACTCCCAGCCACCTCTCCCTCCACCCTGTCTTCTCTTTCACGGTGGACCTTGGGCCGTGGAGGATTCTGCGGATGCCTTTGGGAACTGAGACCAGTGGGTAGATGGAAGTGGTTCTAAAAAGCAGGTGAGTTTGGGGCGAGAGGAGCTGCCTTCCCATCTCAGACGGCGGGGCGTTCAAAGCTGAAAACTCAGGGCCGGGGTCCCCCCAGATTCTCCGCGCGACGCGTGTCTCCGGCTCTCAGAGAACCACTGCGTAGACTTTGCTCCAGGATCACGATAGTGGGAGAGCGGACTCACCCACTGTCGGAAGATGCTGCTTAGCGGGCCAAGCCCCTGGAGTCGTTTCCAGCGCTCCCCACTGTGAGATGAGGAGGGCCCGGATTAGCGCGTGCAACCTACGGCCAGGAATCTGATTCCTGGGAGAATTCACTTCAGGCTTAACTTCTTTGGCCAGCTAGAAAGGAAGCGTTAAATTTTCTCTGGATTTTGGACATTTGAGGCTTTAATTGAGATTTCCCCCCTCTCCCTAGGGGTTGGCAGCAAAGGCCTTAGAAGGTCTTCTGGTATCTCTCTCTTAAAAAAAAAAAAATCATTTAATTTACTAGGAATTACCTAAAATATACGGACACTCCCCCACAATCGATATATTTCCCTCATTCCCCCCAGCACCCTTTTAGTTCTTACAACCTCTGTTTCTGCCCCATGGCTGAAGAGCATGGATTTGAAGTTGCTTTGTACTGAGGTCTGCTGTGCCTGTCATCTTATGCTCCTGCACCTGGCATCCTGTACCTCAAAGCCAGGTTTAGGATGGGCGATGAAAGAGGAGCTGCGAATTGATCTTGTTGTGATGTTTGTGTGAATGGGCTTATTTGGGGTCAGACCCAGATAAACTTCATTTGCCTTTGCTGTCTTTGGAAGGGTTCCTACATAGGAACCACTAAATAGCTAAGGTGTCACTGAGTGGAGATTCTCATTTTAAGGACTGGTGGTGGTAGCGAATATTTATTACTTATTGACCTCATCATATGCCAGACACTATGCTTGACATTTCCATCCATCCATCCATCCATCTTTTCAACAAACATTGCCTGTCATGGACTACCATCCCCAGTAGAGAAAGACAAATGAGACCCAGCCCAGCTCTGGTAGAGATGCAGTCTGATGGTCTCTGTGGAAGAAGGAAGGTGTGAAACTTATCAGCTCCCTGGAAAAATAAGACATGTACCCAGTGACTGGCCAGGGCAGTGAATGGTGTGGTCTCTCAGATCTGTGCCTGTCTGTGGGAGGAACTGAAATCTAGTTTGGAGTGATCAGAAAATGTGTCACAGAGAAGATTACACACAGAGGAAATGACTCTGCTCTGCATCTTGGAAACGGGTGGGTGGGATTTATAATGGTAAGGTGAAGATTGGTCTTGCCAAGGAAAGGGGGAGTAATGGTGTCAGCAGAGGCTTCAAGCTGAGCAAAAGTGTGGTGTGTTTGGGTGTTGAGTGTGGTTTACCTGGGATGGTGGGTTATTATTTGGGTTTGGGAGTGATGAGTGTGTAGTCAGGCCTGGGTCAAATTATGGAAGGCATCTTATGGCAGCCTAAAGAATTTGGGTTTTGTCTGACACTGGGGAGCCACTAAAGGGCTTTCTGTAGTAAAAGGATAAGTAGAAAGTGTGACTTAGAAAGATTACTTTGGCCTTGGTGTCCAGGATGCACTGGACTCTGGAAGCTGGTTAGAAAAGTAGTGCTGCACTATTCATGATGTGAAGAAAGGAAGGCCTGAACTTTGATGGTCCCATGCAGGTGGAGAGGAGGAGACAGGTATGAGAGACACTGTGAAGAAGGGCCTCATCAGAGAGTACGTTGTATGACTGGATTTGGGGAAAGGGAGAGAGAGAGCTCAGAGGTAGAAGTAATTAGATCATAGAACATTTTCCTCTTCCCCTACGGCTTTCCAATTTTCCTTCCATTTTGGTGTTTATTCCTCATTGTGCATGCAAGGGTGGTAGGCAGCCTCTAAGATGACCCCAATGACCCCCACATCCTGGTTTCCATGCCCTTGTGTGATTCCCTCCCCTTCTCTGTGGGCTGGGCCTAGTGACTTGCTTCTAACAAACAGAATGTGGCAAAGTGATGTCCCTTCTGAGGTTAGGTTGCAAAAAGACTGTGGCTTCTGTCTTGTTCACTCTTGCTGTCACTGGCCTGCTCTAAGGGAAGGCCACAGCTTGCAGCTGTGAGCTGCCCTTTGGAGAGGTACATGTGGCAAGGAACTGAGGGAGGCCTCTGGCCAACAGGCCATGGGGAAGTGAGGCTCTTTGTTCAGTACCCCGTGAGGTGCTGACTCCTGTCAACAGCCACGAGAGTTTACAGGCGTGTCCTTCTCCAGTCGAGCCTTGAGATGAGACCACAGCCCTGGCCCACAGTTGTGAAAGACCTTGAGGCAGAGGTTCCCAGCTAAGTCAAGCCTGTATTCCCGATCCACATAAACTGTGAGATCATTAACACTTGTCATTTTAAGTTGTTAAGTAACTTGTTACATGGCAATAGATAATACAGAATGGTTTGGGTGTAAAGTGAAGGGTTAAAAACTTACTAGAAAAATATGTTTAACAAAGGAAGAGTCTGAGCAATGTTCCCTTGTTCCTCTTTTGAGCCTCCTGTGAATTGTGTATCATCCTCGAAATTTTTGGCCAGCTTTGTGCAGCTGGTTTACGGTAGTATCTCCGACATGCTGAGTATGGTAATTTATCTTTATCCTTTGGGTACTCAAGTTTCTGCTATTTAAACTCAATCACTACTTTATAGAGAGTTCACCAAGGACAAGGTCATGATGTAACATTTGGGAAAAAGTCTTTAGTGACAGCGATGCCACCACACTGGTGGCTGTTACAACCCTACCCTCCTTGAGGTATGTGGAGGGTACAGTGATGAAGGGACTCAAGCCCAGGGGCTGGGAGTCAGTAACTTGAGCTTCCAGAAAATTCTGTCTCCTCTCCTGGGAGCCACTTTAAGTCACTCAAGAAAAATCAAAGCTTGTTTATCATCAGGGAAAGTAAGGGATTCTAAGGTGCAGAAGAAACAAAGCCATGGTTCACTATTTTAACATTAGTTTACCACCCCAGCTGAGTTTCTCAAGTTATTTCTGCCCAGCACCCTGAAGATGATATGACAGCCCAAACATTATTCCCTTCTAGCTGGGGGGATTTTAGTTTGCAACATAGTAAAGTATGGGCTGGAATCTAAAAGTGATTTGGCCTCTCTACAAAACAAGACTTTGGATACCGTTGCCATGTTTAACTGAGAGAACACGTATACGTTATTGCAGTTAGAGTCATGAGGTATAATTGTAGTTTCTACTCTAAGCCTTCCACAGTTTCTCTGACTATGGAGATAATAATACCATCTCTGTGAAACTATAACCCACCTATGACTTCGTAACTATGGATAACGTGGCTGTCAATTAAATTACACCGCTGGGAGCCAGAGAATGAAGAAGGCATTGCTCATCCAACTACTAGATTTTTACACTTGACTTTAGATGAAAATTGAGGTCAGTTGGGAGTAGTATTGGGGTCAGCATGGTGCATATATATTGTTATATGCATGTCTATACTTATATAACAACTATGTATATGGCAAATTTATTGCAGACTTGAAGTCCTTTTGGTAGTAAATAGTCACAAATATTATTAGTGACAACAAGAATCTTATACATCCTTAATAGGAAAAAACTGACCTGCAAAACAGTAATTTAAAGCACGTTAGTATCATGTCTATGTGATAAAACGGTCTAGCAAAGGGGTAACACCTTCTTCCCGCATGATTAATGTTTAGGAAGATAAAAGGGGTGTAAATATTTTTATTGTTTTATTATCTTTCTTAGAAAAATGACAGCGGTTGGTTTAATTAAAAAGGAGACTCTCCCATAGACCAAATAAAGAAACCAGTTCAATGGAGATGACAATGGAAAATACCTATTTAATTTGAATAACACCTGGTTCTGGGGAAATGTGCATCAAATATGGAGCCAGCATTCGCTTAGTGTGATTCATGTGCTGTTTCACCACATTATTGAAAAGAAGAGAGGAGGGTATATTAGCTCTCTCATTTGAGGATATAAAACTCCTGCTGGGGTTGAGGCGCTGTGTGCGCACCCTGCTTCCTACCTAGACCAATGTTGGGAGTTACCTGGAGGCGATGAGGAGAAAATGACATGTTCCATTAAAATGAGGCATCCCTGGAATTGTTTGATGTTCTTTGCTTTAATTGAATCCATCTATCCCATCTGCCACTCTTTTCTCTAAATTTATTTTCCTAACCCTCTCTCTCTGAGAATTGTAATTTGGGGGGAAATTTTACATACCTTGTTACCTTTTATAAAAGCTCCCTGTATCTGGAGGGCAGATGTGCTGTCTCCCTCACCTTGTTAGATTAGGTTGCCTGCCTCTTCCCTGATCCCTGTGTGTTGGTGGATCAAATAGGACTGGGATAAGAAGACCCCTAGAAGCACCAGGAGTAGGAAAGAAAATGGGAATTACTCGGAACGAAGCCCACCCACCCCATCCAAACTCACCAGTAAATATAATTGGGGAGGCAATGCAGGTGGAGGCCAGAGCACAGGCTTGAGGTTGGCAGGTGTGAATTAGAAGTGTGCTTGAGTCATTCGCTCGAGAACCTTTCTTAATCCATCTGACCCTCAGTTTCCTCACCTGTTAAATGAGTACTAAGGCTCTTTTCTTCAGATGGTTGTGAGGATTAAGTGAGATTCTGGATATGGAGCTCCCAGCACAGGGCCTGTAAATGTTTGCTATGATTATTACTTTGGTCGCAATGCATCCTGTAGACAACAGCTGCCAGTCAGAAACAGGCCAACCCACTGACGCTAGAAGGGCTCCTATGGTGGCTTCTGACAAGGTCCTTCTCCTTAGAAAGGAAACCAAAGCTCTTCTCTCTCCTTTGCATGAGGCTGCTGCCCTGCATCAATTGCTGGAGACTCTGCTGTCTGAAACTTCTTCTGCCTGGAACTCCATCCTGACATGGACTTCAGGGCAGGGTAAATATCCCTTTGTTCTGGGAAGACCCTAGAAGACCCTTTTGTCATGCACAAGAACTGCAAAATCCAAAGTGTGACTGGAGACAAGACAGTCTTTGCGTGACAATGTAAACAGCTGTCATGATAGTAAATGGAGGGGACTTCCCTGGCGCTCCAGTGGTTAAGACTTGCCTCCCAATGCAGGGGGTGCCTGTTCGGTCCCTGGTCTGGGAGCTAAGATCCCACGTGCCTCGTGGCCAAAAAACCAAAACATAAAAACAGAAGCAATATTGTAACAAAGTCAATAAAAACTTTAAAAATGGTCCACATCAAAAACAAAAGAACTTAAAAAAAAAAGTAAATGGACTGGGGTCTCTGCAGATTATGTTTTTCCTGAGAAAAATTTATTTTCTTTTGTAAAAGAAACAATATTGAATTCTAAAAATCATGTGTAAATGTGTTCTTATGAGGTAGTAAAACAATAGAGATAAGGGGAAAATTCTCTTAGGATCGCCCCCTTCAAACGTGGTCACTCCCCTGCCCCCAGATCACTACCATACCCCCAGGTCTGAAGGCATTTTTTCATACCATTTTCTATACATTTACCTCCTATATAGACTTAGCATTACAGCTGTAGATGGTATTGCTGTGTGTGTGTTCTTTTCTATTTTTTTAAAACATGAATAGCATCATTTTGTGGAGATACATACATATATGTGTATATGTGCATATATATGTAGGTATATATATGTGTGTGTACTCATATGTATGTAGATATATATGTGTGTGCATATATATATATATTTTTTTTTATCCCGGTTAGGCATAAACAAGATTGACACGTGCAACAGACCATTCTGTGGATATTTTTCTGCAGTTTTCTTTTTTCACACATACTGTTACATGTCATTACATATGGAAATCCCTCATTCTTTTAAACTGCCCCCAAGTATCCCATAAAATGTTCCAGATTCTATTTATCTCTTATCTTATTGACAGACATTTAGGTTTCTGGTTTTACAAAAAAATAGGCTGATCAACATCTCTATTTTTATATATGCTTTCTGAGCACATGAGGGAGTATTTCTACCTGAAAGTAGAATTGCTGGGAATGTACATTTAAAATTTTAATAGTTCTGTCAAATTGTCTTCTGAAGTAGCTGACTACTTTATACCCCCACTAGTAGCACAGGAATGTGCCCATTTTTTCACGCCCTAATTAACGCCTAACATTTTCAAACATTTTAATTTTTGCCATTATTACAGTAAAAATAGCTTATCTAATTGGAATTTCTCTCTAGTATGTTTCTGAACATTTGTTCTTAAGTCCATTGTATTTTCACTTTGTAAATTGCTGTTAGTATCTTTTGATGATTTGTTATTGGTATTTTTTTAGATCTTTTCATTGCTTTATAGGAATTCTCTATACATCCTAGATTTAGGTCTCTTGTCTGTTTGAAAATAATGTAATTTTCCAGCTTGTTGCTTTTCTTCTTTTAACCTTGTTTATGGCATCTTCTCCATACGCTTTTTTTTTTTCATTTGGATGTAGTCAGATGTATCAGACTTTTCCTTGAGACCTTTTACTTTTTGTGTCTTTCTTAAGAAGAACTTCTCCAAGGTTATAAAATATTTTTGTGTATTTTTTTAATGCTTAATAGGTTTTTGTGTTTACATTTAGATCTCAGACATTTTGGGTTAATGACGTGAAATAAAAAATTTTTTTTAAATTTATTTATTTTTGGCTGCATTGGGTCTTCGCTGCTGCGCGTGGGTTTTCTCTAGTTGTGGCGAGCGGGGGCTGTTCTTCGTTGCGGTGTGCGGGCTTCTCGTTGCGGTGGCTTCTCTTGTTGCGGAGCATGGGCTCTAGGCGTGCGGGCTTCAGTAGCTGCAGCACGCAGGCTAAGTAGTTGTGGCTCGTGGGCTCTAGAGCACAGGCTCAGTAGCTGTGGTGCACGGGCTTAGTTGCTCCACAGCATGTGGGATCTTCCCAGACCAGGGCTCGAACCCGTGTTCCCTGCATTGGCAGGCAGATTCTTAACCACTGCGCCACCAGGGAAGTCCCGATGTGAAATAAAAAATTAATTTTTGATCTTTTTCCAAACAGTTACCAATTTTCCCGGGCATATATTGAATAATTTATCCTTTCTATAGAGATCCATTATATACTTACTTTCCAAATATATGGGTATGTTTTTGAGCTGTTTTCTGTTCCATTGCTTGAACTGTCTTTTCCAGCCTCAATTCCTCTTTTTTTTTTTTTATTGAAGTATAGTTGATTTATAATGTTGTATTAGTTTCAGGTGTATAGCAAAGTGATTCAGATATATATATCGAATATATGTGTGTGTGTATATATTCTTTTTCATATTCTTTTCCATTATAGGTTATTATGTTGAAGATAGTTCCCTGTGCTATACAGTAGGTCCTTGTTGCTTATCTATTTTATATATAGCAGTATATATCTATATCCCAAACTCCTAATTTATCCCTCCCGCTTCCCCTTTGGTAACCGTAAGTTTGTTTTCTATGTTTGTGTGTCTATTTCTGTTTTGTGAATAAGTTCATTTGTATCATTTTTGTGTGTGTGTGTGTGTGTGTGTGTGTGTGTATATATATACATATATATACACATATATATATGTATATATATACTCCACATCTTTATCCATTCATCTATTGATGGACATTTAGGTGGTTTCCGTGTCTTGGCTATTGTAAATGATGCTGCTATGAACATGGGGGTGCTTGCATCTTTTCGAATTAGAGTTTTCTCTGGATATACGCCCAGGAGTGGGATTGCTGGATCATGTGGCAACTCTGTTTTTAGTCCATACTGTTCTCCATAGTGGCTGCACCAATTTACATTCCCACCAGCTGTGTAGGAGGGTTCCCTTTTCTCCACACCCTCTCTAGCATTTATTGATATTATTTGTAGACTTTTTGATGATGGCCATTCTGACTGGTGTGAGCTGATAACCTCATTGATTTGCATGTATCTAACAATTAGTGATGTTGAGCATCTTTTCATGTGCCTGTTGGCCATCTGTATGTCTTCTTTGGAGAAATGTCTATTTAAGTCTTCTGTCCATTTTTTGACCAATTCCTCTTTTAATTACTCCTGTTTCATAATATTTTTTGCTGTCTTTTAGGGAAAAAAATGTTTCTTTGCCATTATGTATTTAGAATACTCTATCTTAGTCCATTTGAGTTGCTGTAACAAAACATCACAGACTAAGTAGCTTAAGAAAAACAGAAATTTATGTCTCACAGTTCTAGAGGGTGGAGGTCCAGGATCAGTGCAGGCGTATCTGGTGTTCAATGAGGGCTTCCTGCTTCTTAGATGGTACCCTCTCACCATGTCCCCACTTGGCAGAAGGGGTGAGCTAGCTCTCTGGGGTCTCTTTTATAAGGGCACTAATCCCAGCCATGAAGGCTGCACCTTCATGACCTAATCACTTCCCAAAGGCCCCACCTCCTAATACTGTCACCTTAGGGATTAGGACTTCAACATATGAGTTTGCAGGGGGAACACAACCATTGAGACCATAGCACTCTTGTCTCTAAAAAAGTATTTTTTATTCCTGGGAATTGTGTCATATGTGTTGTTGTTCACCATTTGTCATAAGACATTTCATGATGGAGACTGGGCCAGATCAAGTAGATCACTGGAAACCTTACTTTGTTTCTTGTTCACAGGGAACCACAAAGGTGGACCCAGTGGCTACAGCCAGCTTGGACTCTTGGTGAAAGCCTCCCCCAAGGTGATTTTCCAAACCAAATATCTCAGACTTAGGGAAACGAGTTGTTGAGAGATTGTCTTTTAAGTATTCTGAAAAGGCCAACCCCTGTGGGTAATGGGTGAGCCTCTGTGTGGATATTCCCATCTGTCAGTCATCCTGGGGTGCTGGGGGGTGAAAAGGAGCCCCGGGAAGTGAAGGCTGGAGGAGAGGGAGGGAGCAGGCCTGAGACAAGCGCCGGGCCCCTGCACTTCCCAGACGGCAGAGGACTGACTGTCCCCCAGGTGGTGGGAACGAGGCAGGTGAGAGCCTTTTGCAGGCTGGGAGCCGGTCAGGTAGCGTCCAGTTGGGGACCTGTCTTGGATGACCTCGGTATGACTCTGGAATCCTTCAATCCAGTATCCATCCATTCATAAGGTTTTCCCTAATGTCGTTTCCCTTGCTTCCTTCAAGATTTTAAATGACCTGGTCTTAGGTAGCTGTGTTGTGGGAAATTAAGTGATGGGCTTATACTTACATGGAAGCCATGGTAGCAAGGTTGAAAGCTGCTATCTTCACTTCATGCCAGCCCTGTGTGGTAACCATTATTCAAGAGAAGATGGCAGCCCCTGGACTCCAGGAGGTGGCCAGGTACAGACTGAGCAGGGGGGTGCCTAGGCTGCAGTGTCTCGGGTCAGCCCCCAGCAGTCCCTAACACCTTTCCTCCAGCCCTGCCCCCATAAGGAGGAAATCCTGAAAATGAGAGGCCAAGGTTTGGGTTACATTTATATGACAGGAAGTAGAAGCCTAGTGTCTTTAAGGTCATGAAACAATCATTGTGGAACTCAGAGCTAAGCCCAGGTTTGTTCAAACAAAGTCCCCATTGTTTGGAGGCCAGATTGCTCATAGATGACTACTTCTCAAGAATGATTCTAAGGCTGTAAATTTAAATTTCCACATAGGCCAGTGTTTCTCAACCAGGGATGATTTTCCTGCCTCCCCCTTTTCTGCCCCACCCCACCCCAAGGACATTGGCGAAGCCTGGAGACATTTTTGGTTGTTGTGACAGGGAGGGGAGGGGTTCTAATCGTATCTTGGCATCTAGGGGGTGGAGGCCAGCGATGCTGGTAAACATCCTACCATGAGATGCAGACATCTCCCCATCAGTGAAGATTTATCCAGCCCCAAAGGATAGTGAGGGGGGTCCAGAAACCCTGATGTAGGACAATGGATCTCCAATTTTCTTTTTTGTCTCCAGAGGATGCACACCTAACCCTGTCAACTACTTTGCCATCGTGGGCTTCTTTCCTCACACAGACACCCAGCAAGGGGGGGTGCTGTGAGAGCCATCATCGCTACAAGAAAGACTCAAGTCTTTCCACTTTCAATAGATGAAAGCCAGATTTTGTTACTGGATGAATTCTGTTTGTAGAATCGAAGAAAGTGTAAGCTCTCTATCTTAGGGATATAGTTCTTAGGCAATAATCAAGTAATGTGGACGTCTCTTTCTTATTCTCTGAATCCTTTACAGCCCATTGCTTTCCTATTCTAATGGGAAGGCTGATCAGCGCTAAGACACCCATGCTAGATAGCTCTTATTATTCCCAATTTATAGATGATGAAATTGAGGTGCAGAGGGGAAGTCAAACAAAGCACAACTCCCTCGTGCTGAAGTTAGCAAACCCCTGGCCAGGGTTACTGCATAGGTTGTGCACTGCACAGCTGGGCCACTTTTAAGGGACCACCAGTCACATCACAGACATCATAGATTTACTGTGACAGTCTTCCTGGTGGACGGCAGTAAAGTGCCTTGTTCTAACAAACCATGTTGCTCACTATGGTGCCAGATGAACCAGCGGAAGGAAGGGGATTATTGGTCCCTCTTTGTCCACGTTAACAGTTCAACTGGGAGTTTTACTTTTTGCTTGAACAGAGGTCACCCTCCCTTGCTGACCACGTGTGTAAGTGTAAAGTATTGTAGAGTGAGGCAGGTTACGATGAATGCATTTGAGTTGGCAGATTTCCCAAGAAGACTGTCACGTGTGAGAAATATGGTGCCTTGAGTGTTGGAATAAATAAAACGATATTGGTATCTAAATTCGGTTGTTCACACTTCAGGTACAGTTTAAGTCCTCTTAAGGCGGGAGGAAGAGACATTGACATGTATATCAGTTTAATAAATTTGGCAGCAGGAGGTGCAAAGAGTATCGTTTCCATTATGAATTGACCTGTGATTGAATAGCAACGTGTGTTGCCTAGTTTGTTATCGATGCTAAGTAATGGCAGGTTCTGCACTCTCAGGAGGGAGAGGGCAGATGTTGGAGCACTGATCGACTGACGGGCTCCATGTTTTGGCCCTGTACTGGGAGAATCAAAACACAAGTAAAATATTGTAAGCTGGGACTGATAGTATTGCGGTGTTAACAGAGCCTGTCGGAGCTTTCATCCTTTATACCTACAGAACCATGTTTAACACAGAGACACTACTCTACAACATAACTGTCCTGTTTACCTTTGTTCTGAATCTTTACTGTGCCATTTCATGATGTTTTAAGGGAAGAAAGACCTCACCGGCTGCCGCATTTGAGAAGGCTTTAGTTTTTCCACCTATGCAAACACCTTGGCATTTAGACACTTTGGGTAATCGAAATAATCGCCTCTTTTAATGCCTAGCAACCACCCAAACTGGGGTGGGAGGAGGAGTATATAAAGGAATTAACAACCCCCAGTTTATGATGGGAATAAGAAAGGTTGACGGACTGACCTTGCCTGGCCACATGCCAGGTGGCATGTGAGTAGTTTTGCCCACGAGGAGCTTACAGACTAGTTTGAGGGCGATGTAGGTGCAATCAATAACTGGAGAGCAGAATAGCCGGTGAGAAGTTGCTGATCCGATGTGCAGATAATAAATGCCTAGGTGTTTCAGCAGGACAGATTGCTGTCGTGGGTGGAGAAGGCTTGGGAGAGAGAGGAGGAATTTGAGCTGGGCCGTGAAGGACTGGGAGATATAAATAGCCGGAAGGGAACAGAGTGATGGATGGGGACAGTGGCCATCTTAAGTAAGTGCCTCAGGTCACAGATAATAGTTCCCGAAAAAAAAAAAGCTCTTAGTGGAAAACAGGCAAGGCAAGAAGGGATTTGGGATCGGGAAGGGTTTAAAACTGTTACACAGGGTTTCCAAGATGAAAATCTGCAGTGTGAGAGAATGTGGGTAATAATACTGTGTGTTCTTAGTCAAATGGCATATTTCTTTGAGAAATACTATTTAATCAAGAACAAATTTCTAAAATTAGGGCTCTGTTGATCCAAATGAGCTAATGAGGTGAGAAACTTGGACGTTTTCAAGGTTCTTTCGCCATCTGGCCGGTATGTTTAGAAATTGCACCCAACTGTACTGATAAAAGGGCCGTCTCTGTGGTTTACCTTTAACACTCCAATACTGGGTCCTCTTCAAAGACAAGTTCCACAGACCTTCCACTCTAAGCAGGCTGACCAAAAGGCTGAGATTGCCTAGGGAGTCCCGGATTATGCAAAATTATTAATAGCTTCCTCTTCCAGTCTCAAAAGTGTCCTGGTTTGGGTGATAAATTGTATGACTACTCTAATTCTAAGTGAGCCACTTTGGACTTTTTTTTCTTATTCTGTGAATCCTCAGTGGCCAAAAAGGATGCTTCCAGCTTAAGGGTATTTGCCCACATGTGTATTCTGTCTTTTTGAAATGTTCTTTTTTTTTGAAATGTTCTTTTCCCTTGCAATCTTTGCAAAAAATTCAGAAAAAAACCCCAATATAAATAAGATGAATTATCAGAAATCTGGAAATAAGTGTTAATACTTTGATATAGATGCATAACTATATCTATTAATTTGTCATATATTTGTATATTTTTAGATCCCTAATCTCCAAACCAAGCCACTTTATTTGGAGTAGCATTCCAAATATAAATATATACATATGGCTGCTACATAAAATTATATATTTAGAACTATATAATAACATAATCAATATAGATAGATGTAGATGTAATGACATTTTTAAATAATCACTTTTAAAGACAGCATAGTATTCTAATGAAAGGTTGTTCTTAAACTATAATGTATTTAAATCCTCAAAACGGGCAGAAGACCCAAATGGACATTTCTCCAAAGAATACATACAGATGGTCAAAAGGCACATGAAAAGATGTTCATCATTGCTAATCATTAGAGAAATGCAAATCAAAACTACAATGAGGTACCACCTCACACCTGTCAGAATGGCCATCATTAAAAAGTCCACAAACAGTAAATGCTGGAGAGGGTGCGGAGAAAAGGGAACCCTCTTGTACTGTTGGTGGGAATGTAAATTGGTGCAGCCACTATGGAGAAGAGTATGGAGGTTCCTCAAAAAACTAAAAACAGAACTACCATATGATCCAGCAATCCCACTCCTAGGCATATATCCAAAAAAAATGAAAACTCTAATTCAAAAAGATACATGCACCCCAATGCTCATAGCAGCACTATTTACAATAGCCAAGACATGGAAGCAACCTAAATGTCCATCAACAGATGAATGGATAAAGATGTGGTATATATATATATACAATTGAATATTACTCAGCCATAAAAAAGAATGAAATAATGCAGCAACATGGATGGACCTAGAGATTATCACACTAAGTGAAGTAAGTCAGACAGAGAAAGACCAATACCATATTATATCACTTATATGTGGAATCTAAAATATGACATAAATGAACTTATCTATGAAACAGAAACAGACTCACAGACATAGAGAACAGACTTGTGGTTGTGGTGGGTTGGGGGAAAGGGAGGATGGATTGGGAGTTTGGGGTTAGCAGATGCAAACTAATATACAGAATAGATAAACAACAAGGTCCTACTGTATAGCACAGGGAATTATATTCAATCTCTTGTAATAACCTATAATGGAAAAGAATCTGAAAAATAATATATGTATATATGAATCACTTTACTGTACACCAGAAAGTATCACAACATTGTAAATCAATTATGTGTCAATAAAATAAATAAAAAAATTTTTAAATCCTCAATTTGAGGCATTTAGGTTCTTTTTTATTTATTAACAATATTGTAATGAATGTTTTCGAAATCTTTCCACACATTCATGATTATTTAGGATGCTTTCTTATAAATGAAATTGATAAGTAAAAGGGGATATGCATTTAAAATTTTTTGATTGTCAAACTTAGCCAGAATGTGTGAGAATTCCCACTCATGGCCTCATCTGTGCTGTATCTGTTATTCTTTTTCATTTTTTCAGTCTGACAGGAAAGAATTTCCTCTCTTGGTTATTTGAGTTGTACCTCTGGTTGTTGATGATTCATATTTCTTTCTTAATAAATCGCTCATTTTTCTATTAGAGTGTTTACCTTTCTCTTATTGAAATGTAAAAGCTCTTTGTATTTTAAACAAAATAACCCTTTGTGTTATAAGTTGCAAAATTTTTTTTTTCCTAATTTACTATTTGTCTTTTATGTATGGTAGATTTATATGTGTGCAGGGACATGTGTAGATTCAGAAGTCTTTACTTTTTGTACAATCATACCTATCAGTCTTTCCCTTTATGTTATTATGTACTTTTTTAAAGGACTAGGTTTTCAACAATTAACCTGAGAAATTGTCTTAATTTTATCTGATGTTCTCAAACCCCTTGAGCTCCTTGTTTCAAACTTTACAGGGTAGGCACTGCAGATAGATGAGACATACTTTTTGTTTCCGTTTCCATGGTTCAGTATATCTCCCAGAAGGGGTTTAGTCACTTTACAAATTCACAGATAAGTTACTGCAAGTAAGAACTGGTGATATGCATTCTTTTCCTCAACCATAAAACATGTATGCCTCCCTTCATGAAAAGCTGTAATGGGAGTTAAAAGGGACTAGTTTGTTTAGATTTCTGCCGAGAGTGAATCACTGTCCCATTGATATGCTTTATAATTGCACGGATGTGTTCTCAGGAACTGTGGCACCAACCCAAGGTTCCAATACACAGTCAAGGGAATGGTGCAGATGGTCATAGCTCCCCCGAAGCAAGCAGCTTTCCATGGAATGTTGTCCCTGGCCTTCATGGCAGAGTTACTCTTCTGTCGTAAGGAGGGCACTCAGGGCAAATGCATGTCTAGTCCTAGCCGGGACCGTCGTGGCTGAGCTTGTATCCAGGCTTCCACGCTGGTGTGCTGGGCGGAACCCCATGTGAGCCTCAAAGACCCCTTCTTCATCTCTCAAGTTAGACCTATGCATCTTGCTTTCCCCTTGGCCCTCTCCATGCCTGTCTGGCCCTCTTGGTGTTTATTCTTGGGAGAGAAGAGATTCTCCCCCACTTACAGACCTCATGGAAGTCCCCTTGTGTGTCTCCAACCACACCCCCCTTTCATCCAAGGCCCTCTTCCTGTAGGGTTGAGGAGGGGAGGTCTTGAGCACCAGTGAGGGTTGAGTGTAAGATCCATTATCACCACCACCATGATGCTGAGATAGGGCAATTTACCTCTGTTCTCGGCTGTCAGAGCTTTTCCCCTGCTGCTCAGCAGTGGGGCCTCCAGGGCCCAGCCTAGCTGCAGTCTCAGGGCACCAAACCCCACCAGCTGACGGCTTCTTAAGAGAACCCCATCGTGGTGGGAGTCTGGGGATAGGGACGAAGGTCCCACCCCAAGAGGTCTTTACTCTCTGGTTTTGCCAAGGAATTACTAAACAGTAATCCACGCAATAACTGTAGAAGACCTGCTCTAGCAGCAGGGAAGCAGGTTTATGATGCCACTCAGGGGACCAGACCAAGGATTTGAAAGTAGTTTTTACTATGGAATGACCCTATTATGGATTTGAGTGGCCCCTTCCCCAGGTACTATACTTCTCTATGAAGTACATCAGGGGTCCCCTCAATCAGGGAAGGATAAACCAATTTTCCTTGTGCCTAGTCAGTGCCATTTGGTCTCCCTCTCTCCATACTCTTTTTTTTTTTTAATTGAAGTATAGTTGATTTACCATGTTGTGTTAATTTCTGCTGTACAGCAAAGTGAGTTAGCCATACATCCTCTCTCCGTACTCATTCAGTATCACAAAAGCCAAAGAACTAATTTGGCTACAACACAACCCTCCTCAGAGTGCTGGGGAGGGAGAGAAATCAAATACGAGCAAGAGCCCAAGCCCTCTCTAGTGGGCAAGGCTCATTTGTAAATAATTTTAGTCTTGTTACCTATTTGATAACCACATATCCTTCCCAGTGGGTACTGGCAGCATGTCAGATGGAGATCACTTATGAAGAGATTCCTCATTTTCCAAACCCATTCTGGCTTCTCAAGAATCTGTGAACTGGGGAAGCCAATGATACTAAAGGAATGATAGGCCCATTTTTTTGGCCCCTTTTGGGTGCTTGGGTGGGGAGTGGTAGAGCAGAATAACATCTTCTGTGCACTTATTCAAGAAACATTTACTGAGCTTCCTCTGTGGCAGGCAGTACCAGAGAAATGGGAAAGAGAAATCCTGCATATACGATCTGTCTCGATTTTGCAAATATATTTCGCTGGGTCACTATTGACATCTGCAGGGGGATGTCAGGTCCTAACCCCTGAAACGTACGGTAAACATACTTTGCAGATGTGATTAAGTTAAGCATCTTGACTTGCAGAGATTATCCTGAATTATCCAGTTGGGCCCTAAATGCCATCACATCTATCCTTTAAAGAGGGAGGCAGAGATTTTACAATGACACACACATGGGAGAAGGCGATGTAAAGATGGAGCAGGAAAAGATTTGAAGATGCTGGCCTTGAAGATTGGAGTGACGCAGCCACAAGCCAAAGAACCCTGGCAGCCCCCAGAAGCCGGAAGAGGCAAGGAACTGATTCTCTCCTAGAGCCTCTGCTGGGAGCGTGGCCTTGTTGACACTTCAGTTTTGGCCCAGTGAAACTTAGGTTGGACTTCTGGCTTCCAAAATTGTAAGAGAATACGTTTTTGTTGTTTTAAATCCCCAAACTTGTGGTAATTTGTTACGGCAGCCCCAGGAAACTAATACAACATCCTTACAGGTAAACATGGGTCTAGAAGACAATTTAGGCAGGCAGTTATCTGACAAACTCTATTTATTGTTCACTTGGCACATATTTATTGAACTGCAATGTTCCAGGCACAGGAGATAAAGTATGAATAAGCTGACAGTGTCCCCACTGACACTGGGGAGGGGGAGGGAGCAGGTAATAAAGAGGTAAAAAAAATATATTAAAAAGGTAATTTTAGTTATTGGTAAGTGCTTTGAAGAAAACAGAGGGTAATGAGGATTTGGGGAGGGGGTATTTTAGACTGGGTAATAGGAAGGCCTTTCTGATGAGATAACATTAGTGCTGAGTCCTGAATATCTAGGAGGAGTTACCATCTTGGGAAAGCTTTCCAAGTGGAGGGAGCTGGAAGTACAAAGGCCCTGAGGTAGAAATGGGCTTAATATGCTTGAGCTTAATCATGCACAGAAAGACCAGATTCCTCCAAGTCAAACTGGAAAGTCTTCTCTTACAGAGGGCTGCAGGGTTCTTTTGGAGGCCCTGACCTGTGTAGTTTTCTTTGTTTATAACTAAATTGGAAGTAAACATATAAGTCATATTTATCAAATAGGTGGGTAATACAAAGCTGGTAGAACTTGTATTGGGTTAGATGTCAGGGACTGGGTTTTACTGTACCTTGGCAGATGTGAGCAAAACGCCAAAGATTCCTGACTTGGGACTCAAAAAATTACTTGCCTGGGCTTTCCTGGTGGCGCAGTGGTTGAGAATCTGCCTGCTAATGCAAGGGACACGGGTTCGAGCCCTGATCTGGGAGGATCCCACATGCCGCGGAGCAACTAGGCCCATGAGCCACAACTACTGAGTCTGCGTGTCTGGAGCCTGTGCTCCGCAACAAGAGAGGCCGCGATAGTGAGAGGCCCGCGCACCGCGATGAAGAGCGGCCCCCGCTTGCCACAACTAGAGAAAGCCCTCGCACAGAAACGAAGACCCAACACAGCCAAAATAAATAAATAAATAAATAAATAAACTCCTACCCCCAACATCTTCTTTAAAAAAAAAAAAAAAAATTTGCTCGCCTAAATCAAGAGGGGGAACCCAGCTTGAGTGCAGGACTTGTGCAAAGGCCCTAAAGCTCAACATCAGCAAAGAACCTGATGGGACTGTTGTATAAAGGGGAAGCACTTTTACAGGTTTTTAAAGTACGGAGTACAGTTCAAGGGAAGAGGTAGCCACAGGCTTCTGGAGTTCCGAGTGGGTACCACGATTTACGGGGTCATAGAAACAGTTCGTTCATTCATTCATTCATTCATTCCACTGATAAATGTTTAATGAGTACATGCTATGTACCTGGCGCTGACTAGGTTGTGGAGAAATAGCACTGAATAGGAAAGAAGCATTTGCTGACCTCAGAGAGCTTATAGTCTAGGGAGAAAAGAGACACTGTAGACTTAATGGTGTAATTATTATCTTTTTCTCTATATTAGATTTTTTTTCAGGTTAGAAATTATTTTATAGTAATAAAATAGCAAAATCAAATGTTACAGAAATATATGACACAGAAAAGAAGCCCTTTCCCCAGTATACTCATCTTCTTTCCCCAGAGACAGCCACTGTCAATAGGCTTGGGCATTTTTCTCCAACTTTTAAAAATACACATGTAATATATTTTGAAAGCATAAAAAGGGAACCATACTCTTTGTAATTTTTTTTAGGTTAATGTATTTTAGACATTCTTTCACATGAATACAAAGAAATCTACCTCATTCTTCTAAATGGCTGAGTAAAAACTCCATTTGATGAATGTACCACAGTTTATTTAGCTAGTGTCTTATTGATAGGTGTGTGTATTGTTTCCACTTTTTCACTATTGTAAACAATGTTGCAAAGAAAATTATTCTGCATGTCTTTTTACATATGGTGGGAGTATTTATTTCTAAAGGATAAATTCATAGATGTGGAAATGCTGACTCAAAGGGTATGAAAACTTTAAATAATAGATGCTACCGTATTTCTTACTGCTCAGGTTGTACCTGAATGAGCGTGCAAATCAGAATGCATGCTTTCTTGTAGCCTCAGCAACACAGAACATTAGCAGTGATTTTAATCTTTGCCTGTCTGATAGGCAGAAGATAGTATCTTGTGGTTTACATGAACCACTTTTGGCCTGCAACTGAGAATAACAGTTAGGCAGGGATGTGTAGGTCAGCTATGTAAGTCAGAGAGGCAGAACTGCTGAGGTGGGAAATTAACCAGGCAGAGGTGGGGTGAGGGGTGACCAAGGCACTCCAGGCAGTTCACACAGCACGTGCAAAGGCCCTGCGGGGAGAGGAAGTCTGGCATATCAACAGGACTAAAAAACTTCCAGGGGGTTGGGGGCAAAGAACAGAGAGCAAGGAGGAAAGTAAAGAGGGAGGCAAGGACCAAATCTTGCTGGGCCTTGGGGTTCATCATAAGGGTTCTGGTCTTTATCCCAAGAGAAAAGGGCAGCCAGTGGAAAGCTTGGAACAATCTGACATGATCAGATCAGCATTTTGAACTGATCCCTCTGGCTGCTGTGTGGAGAATGGATTAGGAAGAGGGGAGAGTAGCTATTTTGGGAGTCCAGGTAAGAGATGATGGTATCCTGGATTAGGGTGGAATCTGGACTAAGGTGTAGCCTAGACATGGAGAGAAGTGGGTAGATTTAAGAGTTATTTAGGCCACAAAATGGATAGGAATTGAAGCTTGGATGGGCTTGGATGGGAGTGTGGAAGAGGGTGGTATCCCGGAAAACTCCCAGGTTTGTAGATGGGAGTTGTCATCAGGAGGATGGGATGTCAAAGGACCAGGTGATGATCAGCCTGAAAAGTGAAGATCCAGAGGAAAGAATTGCTTTGGAGAGCAGCCACTAGCCCACAGCTCCATCCAAGGCCAGGGACCATGTGATTCTGCCCCTTGGTCACAGCCAATTGGACCGGAAGAGTGCCATGATTTGGCCTGCATGGAAGCCTGCCCATGAAAGGGACAGTGCCAGAATAAGCTGGTGAGACCCCCTTCAGGGAGTCTGAAGAAGAACCCACGTGAGGGGCAACAATTTGGAACTCGGGGAAAGAAGAATGGTCATGCAAAAAAGGCAGGAAGGGAAAGTCATGAGTAAGCCAATGTCATGAGGAAGGAAGGAGGAGAGAAGAGAAAAGCCAGTGGAGAAGTGGCTGAAGACCCACAGAGCAGTAGAGAGGGGCTGATGGCCCTTGACCCTGAACTCTGCCCGGTGGTTAAGGGCCAGCTTTCCCCTTGAGCAGATCGAGGTTTGATTTCCCAGCTCTGATGCTGATTAGTTGGGTGACCTTGAACAAGTCACTAAACTTCTCTAAGGCTCTGCTCTCTTCCCTCAACTATAAAATAGACAGCACAGTATTTATTTATTGGGCCTGTGAGGATTCAACAGATACAGGCGAGAATGGGAGATTTCTGCAACACAAAACTACTAGAGAACCATTATTCAGAATTGAAAGTTGAAAAAAAAATCTACAAATCAATAAGAAAAAGACAGCCAACCCAAAAGAAAAACATGCAAAAGGTTTGAACAAGCTCTTACCCAAAGAGGATATTAACATGGCTTAAAAATACATGAAAATATTATCAACCTCAATAATAATAAGGGAAATACAGTGAGATTCTGCATGCAACAAGAGACGAATCATATAAATGCAATATTGAGCAAAAGTATCCAGACAGAGATGAATGTATGAAGTATGAGTCAATGTATTTAAAGTTAAAAAAAACAGGCATTAAAACTACAATTAAATACTATACACACACATCAGATTGGCAAAATTTGAAAAATCTGGTAATGCCAAGTATTGGTGAGGATGTGGAGCAACACGAAATCCATACGTTGCTGGTGGAAATGTAGACTAGTATAACTATTTGGGAAATACTTTGGCATTCTAATAAAACTGAAAACATGTACATCCCACAACCCAGCAATCCTATTCTTGGAGATACATATCTAAGACGAACTCCTCATGTACACTAGAACATATACTCAAGCATATCCATAACTTTGTTCATGGTCTCATGCTAGAACCAACACAAATATCCACATCAATTGTAGAACGAATAAGTTATTTTGTGATAGAGTCACAAGTGGAATACTATACAGCACTGAAAATGAATGAACTATGTCATAGAGAACAGCATGAATGAATCTTATAAATGCAATGTTGAACCAAAGAAATAATACATAATAATGATTCTACTTTACAATTTAAAAATAGGCAAAACAACTATAAAATATATAATGGAGTTTGTATTATATAGCATATATTTTTGAGCAAACTATAAAGAAAAGTAAAAAAGTGATTACCACAAAAGTGAGAATAGCGGTTGCTTTTGGGGGAGGGGAGGGCTCTGGGACCAGAAGGGGATACCTGGGCGAGGGCTATTCTGCAGTGCTTGAAGGTATTCAATTTCTTCACTGAGGAGGTAGTTATACAAGTGTTTGCTCTGTGATTGTTCATTATGCTGTACATTTGTTTTGAACACTTTAATCGAAGAGTATTTTATTCCACAATTTAAACAGATTAAAAAAAAAGATAGCTAACACTTGTAAAATGCTTGGCACAGGGCCTGGCCCATATTAAGAGCTCAACAGATGGCAATTTTATTTACTGTTATAACCCAGTTGTTAGAGCCATGTTGTATCCTAAGCAACCTCCTAGCTCCTGGACTGAGCTCTAGTCTCTGTAAGGCCTGGCTCTGTGGTGGAGCTTCTGGACTCCTTTATTTCCTAGGGTGGCGCCCAAATAAACCCCGTGACTTAAGACAGTGCTTCTCAATTGATACGTTTTGGTTTACTGCATGGCCTCAAACTCTTCCTGAGTGTGTTGCCAAATTTTGGCAACATGTAAGACTTTTTTAAAAAGCATCTCTGTTGTTAGGCAATGCCAGAAAGCAAGACTGCTAAACTGAGCACCACCATGAGGTGGTGCACAGCCAGAGTCCAGCCTGCTGCAGGTCAGAGGTCAGGGGTCAAAGGTGGAACCCCCTGGCAAGCTGGTGCCAAAGAAATGAGAACACGTGAGAACTTGGTCTATAGGGGAAGTAAGGTCACACCCAAATAGTAGTGATGCAGAAGGGGACCAGCTGAATCCCAGGATGACTGGATGTCATTTAAAACCCTTGAAGCGTGTAGCCCCCAAATCTAGCAATCCACAGAAAGGTTGTCAATCACTGACTAAGGTCATCTGAAATGTCTCTATTCCTTGCAAGCCCGATGATGGAATCACCGTTTCATAGCTATTGGAGGGGTTGTTGTGTACAACAGCTCATTATAATAATAGCTAATAATTATGGAGTGCTGCTCATAAGCCAGGCATTGTGCTAATATTTCAGCCTTATTTCCACCCTAGGAGGTAGGTGCTCTTATCGTCTCCCTTTCAACAGATGAAGCACAGAGGAATTGAGTGACTTGCTGAAGGTCACCCAGCTGGCAAGGGCTAGAGCCAGGAAGACGGCTATTCTTATTCTCTGATTCTAGAGGGAGGGCACAGCCCAGTGACTGGGAGTTAGATGGAGACAGGTTTTGCTAACAACAAGCAAAAATGTCCTACCGGTGGAATGGGGAGTTTTAGAGAACAGCAAATTCTCTCTCTAAGCAGAGGTGGCAAGACGGTTTAGGTTTTAGGACAGATTCCTGCACTGGGTAACAGGTTAGACTAAATGCCTTTCAAGGTCCTTTCAAAGAACCCCAAATTGTAAGTCTGGGTCTTGGTAGAGCTTCTAAATGGGGAGGGGGTGTGTGCTAGACTATCTGCTTATTTTCTTTTTAATATGAACCTCCAAACTTCAGTGCATAGTGTGGTGTGTAAGCTAGTTGAGTTCACTTTCATATTGATGTTCACGAACTTCCTCGGAACTCTTGAGGCACAGGAAAATTATTTTCCCTGTGGGGTTGTTTTCTTTTAGTCTTTTAGCTGACAGTAGTTGTAAAGGGCCTTTCTGACTGGCAAGAAAATACCTTTCTAAGCTTTAGAAGAGAAATAATTTGCATTAAACGTTCTCCCAGGGCTTCCCCAGTGGAGCAGTGGTTAAGAATCCGCCTGCTAGTGCGGGGGACACGGGTTCAAGCCCTGGTCCACGAAGATCCCACATGCCGCGGAGCAACTCAGCCCGTGCGCCACAACTGCTGAGCCCACGCTCTAGAGTCTGTGAGCCACAACTACTGAACCCGTGTGCCACAACTACTGAAGGCCGCGCACCTAGAGCCTGTGCTCCACAACAAGGGAAGCCACTGCAATGAGAAGTCCGCGCACCACAGCGAAGAGTAGCCCCTGCTCCCCGCAACTAGAGAAAGCCCGTGCACAGCAACGAAGACCCATTGCAGCCAAAAATAAATACATAAAATAAATAAATTTTAAACGTTCTCCCACACTTACTTAATTTCAGACCTGAGGTACTGATCTTTTCCTATGGACTTTCCTGCCACACCTCCCACAAATGGTGTGTGTGGTGTGAAAATTCCAGGTGCAGCATTAACAATGCGGTTTGATAGCACTGGGGCTATTTAGAATCTGCCCTTTAGACTGAAATGACATATCTGGCTTTGTTTCCAGGGTTACAGAAGCTTTTGTAGTCTATTTCCATGGCTGTGTCCCATGGAAATGCATTACTTTCTGCATTTCAGAAAGCAGAGCCCCTGCTCCCACCCTCCAGGATAATGGAGGCATACGGCAGCGTCTCTAGTTAGAGTTGGCTTTGGCTGAGCCTTTTCCATTACCTGGTGAAACTGACTTTATTTTTTTTAAAGTAGTTTTAGGTTCATAGCAAAATATAGTAGAAAGTACAGAATTCCCACATACCTCCTGCCCCCAAATATGCACAGCCTGCCCCCACTATCAGCCTCCTCTACCAGAGTGGTACATGTGTAACAATCAATGAACCTACCCTGACACGTCACTATTACCCAAGGTCCACACTTTACATTATGGTTCACTCCTGGTGTTGTCCATTCAATGCGTTTCATCCCTCTTACCCTCTAACCCCTGGCAACCAGAGATCTTTTCACTGTCTCTGTAGTTTTGCCTTTTCCAGAATGTTGGAATCATGCAGTGCAGAGCCTTCTCCGATTGGCTTCTTTCACTTAGTAATATACATTTAAGGTTTCTCCGTGTCTTTTTGTGTCTTGATAGCTCATCTCTTTTTAGTGCTGAATAATATTCCATTGACTGGATGTACCACAGTTTGTTTATCCATTCACCTACTGAAGGACATCTTGGTTGCTTCCAAATTTTGGCAATTATGAATAAAGCTGCTATAAACATCCATGTGTAGGTTTCTGTGTGGAAATAAGTTTTCAGTTCATTTGGGTAAATACCAAGGAGCACGATTGCTGGATCATACGGTAAGAGTATATTTAGTTTTGTAAGAAACTGCCAAGCTGTCTTCTGAAGTGGCTGTACCCATGCATTCCCACCAGGAATGAATCGGGGGATGCGGAATGGCGCTTCACCTTCTGGCCAACATTTGGTGATGTCAGTCTTCTGGATTTTGGCCATTCTAATAGGTATATCGGAGCATCTCATTGTTTTAATTTGCAATTCCCTAATGACATAAGAAGTTGAGAATCTTCTCATATGCTTATCTGCCATCTGTATATCTTCTTTGGCGAGATGTCTGTTTATATCTTTTGCCCATTTTTTAATCAGGTTGTTTGATTTCTTATTGTTGAGTTTTAGAAGTTCCTTGTTTTGGATAACAGTCCTTTATCAGGTGTGTCTTTTGCAAATATTTTTTCCCAGTCTGTGGCTTGTTGTCTCATTCTCTTGAGCATATACTATTTTAACAGTGCTCTGCTACATGTTGTATGGGCATATAAAACGTATTTAAGACGGAATTTCTTACTTTTAAGTTGCTTATCGGGAAATACCTATTTCCTGGATGCAGAAAGGTGCCCATTGCTTCTTTTATTGGTTATTAGTGAAGCTCTTAAGTGGATCATGGGAGTGGTAAACACTCTAGAGAATTGGTATATTTGGGAATTTGCTTGGATATTGTTTTATGTGGTGAGAGTTCCACAATAAATCCTATTCCACTAGTTTAGGTATAGAGAAACTTGAGACTCTGACTTGTTTGGGGAGACAAAATATCATTAGTATGCAAAGAAATGTTAGTGACTGATATTTGTATATTCTTTTACATTGCCACTTTCACTGATACTACCTCATTTGGTGATTATTAAGTGACTTATTCAAAGAAGAAATATGGCAGTTTGGCTAAGGGAAAGAAATTTTATTTTATTTATCTGCCTTTTTTTTACTTTGAAATATTTTAAAATATTTCACAGAAGGGGATCATTTCTCAATAGCACAGATTCACAGGTAGTACACCTCATATGATTTCACATTTGGAGTCAGCATTTCTTATACTTAATTACATAATATCAGCAAATGAACATAATATGCTTCAACTTAAGCAAACATGCTTAAAACTAAACAAAACTCGGGAATTCCCTGGTGGTCTAGTGGTTAGGACTTGGCGCTTTCACTGCCATGGGCCCAGGTTCAGTTCCTGGTTGGGAAACTAAGATCCCGCAAGCCATATGGTGTGAACAAAAAATAAAATAAAAAATAAATAAACAAACAAAACTCTTCAGTGTGTCCATTCAACTAAGATCCCACAAGCCGTATGGTGCGGCCAAAAAATAAATTAAAAAAATAAATACACAAAACTCTTCAGTGTGTCCATTCATAGGCAAAAAACGGGGCCTGAAGACCCAGTGTGAATTGGATATCAGATACGTTCAGTCTGGATGCACTACATCAGTGCTAATCAGCTGGTACCAAGGTCATTTTGGAGCATAATGTCCCAACTCTAAATCTTAAATGAAAAGGAAATTCAGACACTGAGCCAAGCAATGGAAGCACACTAGTGAGACAGTATAATTTGTTAAGACAGACAATGAGCTGGATCCAATATCTAGGATGGGTGCTCTCAACACTCTGTCCAGACCCAAAGAAAAAGAAATAGTCCACGTGGCCACGTGTGCATTCCTCCGAGAGCGCCAGAGAGTGACAGAGGGCAAGACGGGGCCAGAAAGAGAGGGGACCAGTGTATCTTTGACCAGGAAGATATGCTGGGTCACCCAACTGCAGGCCCCTCTTCTTGGTGAGACTGATACAAATGTTCTTCAAAATGGCCCTTGCTGTGAGGTTCCCAAAGGCAAAGATTGAAAAACAGGAGATGCAAAGCATTAGGTCTAGAAGGGATCTGTAGCCAGGGATCTGTGCAGTGCAAAGGGCATGGGTGTGAGACCTCTGCAGCCCTGGGTTCCAGTCCTAGCTGGGCCCTTATTAGTTATATGACCTTGGGCAACTAACTTAAACCTCTGGGCCTTGATTTCTTCATTTACAAAACTGGAATAATAATTTCTGCATTCAGTTCTGCTGTAGGGATGAAAGATAATTTACATCAAATACCTGGCCTAGGGCTTCCCTGGTGGCGCAGTGGTTGAGAGTCCGCCTGCCGATGCAGGGGACACGGGCTCGTGCCCCGGTCCGGGAGGATCCCACATGCCGCGGAGCGGCTGGGCCCGTGAGCCATGGCCGCTGAGCCTGCGCGTCCGGAGCCTGTGCTCCGCAACGGGAGAGGCCACAGCAGTGAGAGGCCTGCGTACCGCAAAAAAAAAAAAAAAAAAACCTGGCCTATAGCAGGGATTCAGTAAATGTTACGTGACTCAAAAAATCATTCAGGCCTTATTCGTGTGTTTGATGATTCTACTGTAAGGAAAGACCAGATGCACTTTAAATACATTTCTGCTTATACTGTTTTCCTTGGAAATGAAATACTGCGCTAATGTGTTATCTCCTAAAGAGTATTATTAAGCATGTATCCACTCAGATGCTTTCAGTTACAAGTTGCAAACCTCCCAACTCTAGCTTTAAAAAAAAAAAAGTGAATTTATTGATTCATAGAACTGTAATGTCCCGTGACAAAATTAGCTTCAGGAAAAGCTTGACCCAGCAGCTCCATGATGTATTGAAAGATCCACTTTCTTTTTGTTTCTTCTCTGCTACCCATGGTATCAGTTTTATTCCAAGTCTGCCTTTGTGGTTGCAAGATGGATGTCAGCACAAGTCTGGGTCCATCTGTTAGCATCGATTTACTCTATGTGATGGAAAAACTACTGTTATATTGGCTATAACAAGATAAAAGTATATTTCTCCCAATATAAGAGAAATCTAGAGATAGGGAGTCTAGGGCTGGTATGGTGGCTCCATCATATCATGGGCCCTGATGTCTAACTGGATGCTCCACATCTTAGGGCATGGTTCCCTTTCTCAAGGTCACCTCAAGGTCCAAAAGAACTGCTGGAGCTCCAACCATTACATCTGCATTCTAGGCAAGAGGAAGGAACATGAGAGAGGCTTGCCTCTTTTCTTGTAAGGAGATTCATTGGAAGTACCACACAACCCTTTTGCTTCCATCTCATTAACTGGAACTTAGTCACATAGGGCAGTTGCAAAGGACACTGGGAAACAGAACCATGTTGGACTTGAATATGCCCAGCTGGAAACTGAATCATTCTTATTCCCAAGAAGAAAGGGAGAAAGAGTATTTGAAGGCAACCAGCGGTTTCTGCCACTGAGGGCCACACACTTCCTTATTCAGGCCCAGTGGACACAGAATGTCTTTTGGGGGAGCTTCCACAGAAGACAACAGATGTTTCTTTCTTGGAAGATCCCAGAAATCACACCTCATGTCTCACTGGCTTAAACTGGGTCTTGACCCCACCCCTGCACCACTCAGTGTAGGGGAGCGTGTGGGAGAGATGATCAGTCCTGACTGGCTTGAGCATGTGACAGCCACTCCTGGATTGAGGGTGGGGCTGGTTCCCCCAGCCACATCCCTGTGACACCCAGGGACCCATCAGGAAAAGGGAAGGGGCAGTGGACGTCGGTACAAAATTTTCCTCCCTCTATACTCCCCGACAGTCCTCTTTTCACTATGCTAAACAATTCTAGGACCTTTAAACTTTGGTAAAAGCTGTGAATTTTAGATCCCTTCTTTATCTTATGGATCTTTTCTGAATCTTCTCCAATCTTCCCTGATTGACACTGAGCACAGTAATAAGCAGGCAAATCTCCAAGCCTCTCTAAACCTCAGTTTCCGCATCTGTAAAGTGATTAGGATCACACCATCTGCCTTTCTCCAAAGATCAGATGCGATGGTGCATGTAGGCTTGGCACACAGCGAGCATTTTAAAAGGCTAAATAATAAAGATGCTCATACTTCCTGATTCTCGGATCCTATTCCCCTACTTGTGTTTTTCTCTATCATGCTTGTTTCTTTACCTGAAGCCTTAGAATCCTTTTCTTGTTCTACCCCAGCATCTGATTCTGTGGTACACATGAAACCCTATTGGCAGGGCAGGAATAGAGACGCAGACGTAAAGAACGGACGTGTGGACATGGTGGCGGGGGGAAGTGGAGGGTGGAATGAACTGGGAGATTAAGATCGACATATATACACTACCATGTGTAAAACAGATAGCTAGTGGGAAGCTGCTGAAGAGCACAGGGAGCTCAGCTCGGTGCTCTGTGATGACCTAGAGGGGTGGGATGGGCGGGGAGGGAGGTCCAAGAGGGAGGGGATATATGTATACATACAGGTGATTCACTTCATTGCACAGCAGAAACTAACACAACACTGTAAAGCCATTATACTCAAATTTAAAAAAAAAAGAAATTCTTCTCAATAAATGCCCCATGTCTATTTCTGACCTCATTTCTAATTTGCCGGGGTAACTTTCTGTGCCTGGAGGTGTAACAGTAAGAGAAGATGATGCAGGAGGGCCTAGAGGAGACGAAGCACTGCGAGGGGTTGGGGGAAGAAAGGCTGGTGTGGGCCTCCCGGGCCACAGCCTCACCTTTGCTGAACAGGTGTCGACCTCTTGTTCCCGGGCTGAGTTACTCGGAAAAGGAAGAAGAATGGTCTCTATTTGTTCATGTGATTTTACATCAGAAACACATCCTCAGTCCTTAGGTCTCGGAGCTCATTTTTCTGGGTACTGCTTAGAGTTAAGCTTGTGGATTTATTTAGTTTGGAGATTCAAAGGTGAGGCTCTCTGTCTTGAGCTGAGAGAGCCACGTCCAGCTGCATCTAAGACAATTTGTCCTCACCCTCCTCCTTCCTTCCAGCCTTCCCTCCTTGCTTCGGCAAGGCTGGAGGAGCTAGGAGGATCTGCACACAGTTTCTGATACAAAGAGCTGCCTCTTGCACATCCTGGAGGAGACCATAGTTTCCCAGAGTGCCGCTTACCATTGAGTCTCAATAATCAGGGAGGAGATACTAGTTAACATCAACTGCCAGCCACTCTAAGCATTTTACATGAATAGTAATAGTAACGGCTAACAGTTAATATGGTGCTAACTATATACCAAGCATAGTTTAAATTGTGTTATAAATATTAGTTTATAATATGTATAATATTTAAGTACTGTTATTCCCCAGTACTTCCCTCAAGTAATAACTACAAGCATCCTCATTTTACAGATGAAGAAGGGCTCAGCAAGGTTCAGTAACTTGCTCTGTGTCATTCAGATAGTGTCAGAGTCTGAATTCAAACTAAGATCGTTGGGTTCTGTATTCTTAACTAGTATCCTACAGTACCTCCCCAGGAGGTGGTTTTAGTAGTATTATCATACCCACTTTACAGATAAGGAAACTGAGGCACAGTGAGAGGAAGTAGCCCTGAATTCAAAAGCAGGCAAGAGACTCCAGAGCCTGGGTCTTATCGGCCATGTCATGCTACCTCATCCAGGGACGTGGGAACATCTCCCGACCCTGCACTTCACACGGGGAGTAACTGAGGGCCACATGCGGTCATGTAACGAATCTGGAACAACTAGCAGCATGGCGCAGAATGCACACCCCATCAGTCCTGGTGTTGCTTCTGGGGCCTGAAGGGGAGCAAGGGAGGCAGCCCCTGGGGTCAACAAATTATGTCTCTGGCAGGAGGAGCAGAATTCAAGTGTGCTTTTGCTGCTTCCTGATCTCTTTTTGATTTCACCCGAGGGCAGCTGATCACGGTGTCCTGGAACTCTTGGGGGGCTTCGAAGCAACAGACACCATAGTCAAATTCCCACCAGTTAAATAAGGGAACTGGCAAGGGAAGACATCATTTTAAACGTAATTGATTGATTGATTGATACCATGCCTTGTTTCCGAAAGGATTTACGACAGTATACAGAAATGCCTCACATGCTGGGAAAGAGCAACAGTTAGGCTTGTGTGACAGTGAGTCTGGGATTCCCACTCTCCTAACTCCCCTCCCCAGGGACCTGGACAGACCCATCATCTGTCCAAGTTTTTAATCTTTAAATTAGAAATGATGCCTTCCTAGTGAACTGGGCAAACAATGTCGACAGCTCACCTAAAGCTCCTAGCATAAGGCTGGCCCTTAGGAGGTGCTCCGTGGATTGTCATTATTATTACCAGGCAGAGAATGATGCAGCATCAGGAAAACAAAGGGGCAGGGTCATAAAATGAAGCCAGATGTGAGACCCGTACAAAAATACCCATCACAAAGTCATACTCGTTTTTTCAGGACCAGTGGGAGGAGAGACAACAGTTGTTAAATCATTTGCGGCACTCATAAGAGGGAAACTCTTCTCCATCTGGAGAGCCGGCTCCCCAGGCTTAGCTGCAAAGATCTCTCTTGAGTCCTTCTAAGGAGGACACTGCAATGTTATAAACAGCGTCTTCAACAACTTTAGAGTAAGCCTAGTGACAAGTGCCAATGGCTGTCCCTTAACAGAGGCTAATGGAAACAAGCCACAGCATAATCCAATAGAAAGCATTCCACTGAGAGCTGGCGTCATAGAGTCCAGGCAAGGCGCTCTGGGCTGTTGGGACTTAACCAGGGGCGATAATAGCTAATGCTTACTGAGCATTTCCAGGGCCAGTGAGAGTGCTGAGCCCTCGGCCCTCATGTAAGTCTTACAACAACCGCAAAAAGTCATGAACCATGGGATTGATGATAGGATCACCCCACTTTGCAGCTGAGTAAACTGAAGCCCAGAAAACAGGTTAAGAAAGCTGCTCAGGTCACTGAGCTCATGATTTGTAGCCAGGCTTCACACCCAGGCTTTGGAGCCCGTGCCACTGCCCCTCTGTCACTCCGGAAAACTGGTTGGACCCAACCTCCGCGGGATGGTCGTGGTCAAATCTTAAGCAGCAGTGAATTCAAGAAAAGGTCTAAATCCTGATGAGTTTCTGAGAGGCAGATGTTCTGCGGGGCCAGTTATGTGGAGTGGTGTGCTTTCCCCCTCAGCCAAGATGGGACAGGACCAACAGACTTGTTCAAGGGCTTGCACTGAAGGTGCTCAGAAAAGGGAGGGCAAACAGGGGAGCAGGGCCAGATCCACCTCAGAAAGGGACCTTCAGCCCACTGGTGCACAGACACAGGGGTGATTGAGGACCCAAAGTTCTCTGTGTATCATGGCTATAATAATTTTAGTCTGAAAAAGTGTCAGAGCAGTTAGGTTCCTATTTTGGCTATTTCAAAAAAAAGGAATACCGTAGTTCCCCCTTATCCATGGGGGATACATTCTAAGATCCCCAGTGGATGCCTGAAACCACAGATAGTACCGAACCCCATATACACTACGTTTTTTCCAATACATCTATAACTATGATAAAGTTTAATTTACAAATTAGGCACAGTAAGAGGTGAGCAATAACTAGTAATAAAATAGAACAGTTTAAACAATATACTATAATAAAAGTTATGTGAATGTGGTCTCTCTTTCTCTCTCAAAATATCTTACTGTACAAATTGAATGCCTTTTCCATCTTAACTAAGCACTGATCAACCACTGTGGCTGCAGCTTCTGCAGTTTGAGATGCAACAGCAAAACTAGCACAAATTTCTTTTTCACTTTTCAGTTTCATGGATAGAAGATTCGTGCTTACCAAAGATCTTAGCAGCCTCAGCATATGATTTTTTTTCCCTTCCTTATTAAGTCGAGAACTTGCACCTTTTCACTTAAAGGAAGCACTTATGGCTTCTCTTTGGCATACCCGAATTACCAGCATCACTACTCTTGGGCTTTGGGCCATTATTCAGTAAAATAAGGGTGACTTAAAACACAAGCACTGCGATACTGCGGAAGTCAATCTGATAGCTGAGACGGCTACTGAGTGACTAAGGAGAGGATACGCTGGACAAAGGGACGATTCAGGGCCTGGGAAGGACAGAAGCAGATGGCTTGAGATTTTATCATGCTACTCAGAAGGGCGCACAATTTAAAACTTATGAAAACTTATGAACTGTTTATTTCTGGAATCTTCCATTTAATATTTTTGGACTACAGTTGGCTGCAGGTAACTGAAACCTCGGAAAGTGAAACCATGGATAAGCGGTGATGGTAGGGGGGGAGGCGGAACTACTGTATATGGTACCCATAGGATACTCAGTACGGTAAGTCCCCTACATACAAACAAGTTCCGTTCCGAGAACACGTTTATAAGTCCAATTTGTTCATAAGTCCAACAAAGTTAGCCTAGGTACCCAACTAACACAATAGGCTATATAGTACTGTATTTTTTTGCGGTACGCGGGCCTCTCACTGCTGTGGCCTCTCCCATTGCGGAGCACAGGCTCCGGACGCGCAGGCCCAGCGGCCGTGGCTCACGGGCCCAGCCGCTCCGCGGCATGTGGGATCTTCCCGGACCGGGGCACGAACCCGTGTCCCCTGCATCGGCAGGCGGACTCTCAACCACTGTGCCACCAGGGAAGCCCAGAGAAAACATTTTTAATCTTACAGTACAGTACCTTGAAAAGTACAGTAGTACAGTACAACAGCAGGCATACAGGGGCTGGGATCGAGTGAACAGGCAAGAAATAAAGATACTGTATTACTGTATTCTATACAGTACTGTACAGTAAAGTACACAAAAGCACAACCACTTGTAGAGGATGCACACACATGACGATGTACGGCAGACACGTGAACTAACTTACGTGACTGGACATGTGAATGCACGTTTGCATCTTTGAAAGTTCTCAACTTGAAGGTTCGTATGTAAGGGACTTACCGTACATATTCCTTTTATTAGGACTTTTGCCTAATATATTGGATCCCCAAACTATCTGGCAGAAACATTCCCAAATTCCTTTCTCCCCCCAGATAACCACCATCACAGCAGAATGATCCAGAAAGGCCAAATAGAGCATCGTGCTGTTTACGCCTGGTAGACATTTCATGGCTATAATTGTAACACAAGCAGGACTCTGAGTGGTCCAGCCTTCTGGGCTCATCCTCTTCCTGTGATCCAGACTAATCAGCAGTCCCATCTCCCCTTCTGTGAGAGCCAGGCCCTCCTCAAGATTTCCCAAGACTGCCCCTGAGGGCTAGTGGTCTCCTGCTCAGCCCACCACCCCTGTTCAGGGTTGTTAGGGCCTGGGGGTGACTTCCCTTTCCCTGCCCATGTCACCCGCTGCCACATGGGCACCCAGTTCCCTTCTCCTTTGTGCCTTAGGCTGCATACGCAGCCCACCTGGACTTGAAATTTGGTCTAACACAGAGGAACTGGAGCACAGCAGAGTACCGACAAAACGTCCTGCCCCTTATCGAAATCACACGCCATGTTTCCTTAAGGCCCTGGCTTGTCACTTTCTTCGTGGGTTTGCTCCTCCCCAGGAGCTGCCATCAGGCCAACTAACTGCTTCCTCCAACCCCTGAGTTCCAGTCACTTTCCTACAAAGCAGAACTGACCTCATTTCCCATTTTCCCCTTAACCTCCCAGGCCATGCCCAGAGCTTGCCTTTCTCACCCAGAGTCTCATCAAGGGTCACGTGATATGTTTCTTCACCGTAAGATAATTTATGTCCTAACATGTGAAAGCGGCCACAGTAGTGGTTTTCAATAGCATTTCCCCTGCTATATCATATATATCAGAGCTCACAGGATAGTTGCGAATTAAATTTTTACAAGGTAAGGACAAAATAATAATATAATAGAAATGACCAGAAATGAGTTTTCAAGCCATGAAAAGACATGGAGGAAACTTAAATGCTTATTTCTAAGTGAAAGAAGCCAATCTGAAGAGGCTACTGTATGATTCCAACTCTATGACATTCTGGAAAAGGCAAAACTGTAGAGATAGTAAAAAGATCTGTGTTTGTCAGGGGTTGGGAGGAGAGAGGGATAAATGGGTGGGGCACAGGGGATTTTTAGGACAGTGAAACGATTCTGTATAAAACTATTATGGTGGATACATGTCATTATACGTTTGTCCAAACCTATAGAATGGACAACACCAAGAGTGAACCCTAATGTAAAGTATGGACTTTGGGTGACAGTGATGTGTCAATGTGGGTTCATCAACTATAACACACGGACTCTCTGGTGGAGGTTGTGTGCGTGAGGCGGGCAGGGCGTGTAAGGGAAATCTCTGTGCTATGTGGTTGATTTTACTGTGAACCTAAAACTGCTCTAAAAAAATAAAGTCTATTTTTTAAAAAAAATGACCCCAAACAGAAGATGGCCACACAGTATGATTAAGTAAGGAATGGTGATGCCAAAAATAAGGGAGGAGAAGGGACGGCTGTCAGCTGGGATGCCCCACCTGGCTCTCAGGACAGAAAGTGAAGGGCTGATTGAGTAACAAGGGATGGACCAGCTTCGAGGAGTGGAGCATCAGGAGGAGGGGGTCCCTGGGAGGAGGACAGGCTGAGCGAAGGCATGGAGGCAGCAAGACACTTGACCCACTGGACTGAGGGCCGAGCAGACTCCAGGCTGGCAGGAAAGGCAAGACCCTCACAGGTGAGGGCAGGAGTGGACCTCTGACTGCGGAGATCCTGCCAATTGTTTTCTGAATTTCCAAAGTGAACATGTTGACTGTGGTTCCCCACGTACGAGACACTCAACAATGTAAACTGCTAGGCTGCAGCTCTCTAATGAAGTCTATTTTCTTACAACACGGGTTTGTTTATACAGAGAGCTGTGTGAACTGGAGGGTGTCGTGTCAGCCTCATCTTGTGTACCAGCTGATCTCAGTGACACTAGCATCCTGGATCCCGACACACGGGGTGCGGTTACTGACCCGCCAGGGAGGCTGCCCGGGGCTGTACCGCGCTGCTCTAATGGGTTTCATTTGCAGTGTGGGCCCACCTGACCTGAGTGAAGGCAGCGGAAATGCCTCGAGTTGAAACGCCACTCCAGTGTCAGTTATGCCAGAGGTTCCCAGACTTCAGCCTGTGTCTGAGTCACCTGGAGGGCTTGTTAAAACAGAGTTTCATAACTACCTACCCCCAGATATTCTGATTTAGAAGATCTGGGGCAGGGACGGAGAACTGGCATTTCTAGCAAGTTCCTAGGTGATACTGATGCTGCTGGTTGGAGATCACACTTTGAGAACCACAAGTCTACTCCAGAGTCCACTGTGAACTTATGAAGCTTTTTCTCTCCAGTTCTTTTTTCTGCAAAAGGTGTGCCCTCAGGAACTTCATATTTGGGGAGAAGAGTGAATGGACGCATAAAGATGGAAACAGCCCGAATGTCCACCAACAGATGAATGGATAAGCAAAACGTGATCTGTACATACAACGGAATATTATTCAACCATAAAAAGGAATGAAATACTGAGTCTGCTACAACATGGATGACCCTTGAAAACTTCCTAATGAAAGAAGACAGTCACATAAGGGCACCTATGACATAATTCCATTTATATGGAGTGTCCAGAATAAGCAAATTCTTAGATAGGAAGCAACCTGGTGGTTGCCAGGAGCTGGGGCTAGGAGGGAATAGGGAGTGACTGTTGACTGGCTTTCCCTTTGGGATGATGAAAAAGTTCTGGAACTAGACTGATGATGGTTGCACAACATTGTGATTATACTTACTACCACTGAACTGTACACTTCAAAATGCTTAAGATGGTGAATTTTACATTATGTGTATTTCACAACAATGAAGAAATGAAACGAGTGAATGGAGTATTCTAACTCAAACCATGGGGCCAGCTGAAATGCAAAGGCCTAAATTAGTGATTTTCAGCCCTTACTGCATGAAGAATCACTGAGCGGAGTAGGGGAGTGGTTATATCATTCCCTTGCCCTAGCTGTACCTAAACCAATTAAATCAAAATTTCTGGAGGTGAGGTCTAGGCATCAAAAATTTTAAAGTCCGCCCCCAGGTGATTCTAAGGTACAACTGGGATTGAGAACGTTAGCCTGAAATCTCAAGGGCCAAATGGGCTGATGACCTATGTTCAAACTGACTTGAACTTCATCACAGACAATGCACCTTCATCTTTTCCCAAACTGGCTTGGAAATGGTATGTAGAGTAGAATGAGAAATCTTTGGATCAGTTTGAAAATTGGGCTCCACTACCAACTAGCTGTGTGACCTTGGGCAAACCACATAACCTCTCTGAGCATTTGTTTTCCATTTCATAGGGTTTTTGTGAGGCTTACATGAAACAGACCAGTTTCTCAGTTATAACAATGTCAAACACTGTACGGTCAACACGCATCTCTCTGCATCTCCTTCTAGACCAGAAGAGAGATCCAGGGCCTTATTTGTGGGAAAACCCTACACTGCAGTATCTTGTACTATAGGTTCAATTTTCTCCCCCAACCTGAGAGAAGGGACACGTTTAGGTTGGGAATTAGTGAAAATGGTTTCTCGAGTCTATAATACGTATGTAAGTGGAGGAGACGGTGAGCCTGGTAGAAATCCCTTCTGTACTCATGCTCAGACTTTCTTTTGTGTACCAAGCTCTATAATGATGTAAATACATTCTAAGATAAAAGTGGATAAAATTCACACACAAATTCCCAGGAGTAAATAAAATCATTCAGATTTTTTCATGTTTCTGTTCAGTCCTTATTGGTAGGTTATATATATATATATATATATATATTTTTTTAATTGGGGTATAGTTGCTTTACAGTGTTGTGTTAGTTCCTGCTGTACAACAAAGTGAATCAGCTATACGTATACATATATCCCCTCCCTCTTGGACCTCCTTCCCACCCCACCCCAATTCCACCCACCTAGGTCACCCCAGAGCACTGAGCTGAGCTCCCTGTGCTAAACAGCAGGTTCCCTCTAGCTATCTGTTTTACACATGGTAGTGTATATACAACAGTCCCAATCTCCCAGTTCATCCCACCCCACCCCCGCAACCACACGTCCGTTCTCTACATCTGAGTCTCTATTCCTAAATAGTGCTGTGATGAACATTGGGGTGCATGTGTCTTTTTGAATTATGGTTTTCTTAAGGTATATGGTCAGTAGTGGGATTGCTGGGTCATACGGTAGTTCTATTTTTACTTTGTTAAGGAACCTCCATACTGTTCTCTATAGTGGCTGTATCAATTTACATTCCCACCAACAGTGCAAGAGGGTTCCTCTTTCTCCACACCCTCTCCAGGATTTATTGTTTGTAGATTTTTTGATGATGGCCATTCTGACTGGTGTGAGGTGATATCTCATTGTTGTTTTGATCTGCATTTCTCTAATAATTAGTGATGCTGGGCATCTTTTCATGTGCCGCTTGGCCATCTGTATTTCTTCTTTGGAGAAATGTCTATTTAGATCTTTTGCCATTTTTTGATTTTTTTTTTTTTTATATTGAGCTGCATGAGCTGTTTATATATTTTGGAGATTAATCCCTTGTCAGTTGCTTCATTCGCAAACATTTTCTCCCATTCTGAGGGTTGCCTTTTCGTCTCGTTTATGGTTTCCTTTACTGTGCAAAAGCTTTTAAGTTTCATTAGGTCCCATTTGTTTATTTTTGTTTTTATTTTCATTACTCTAGGAGGTGGGTCAAAAAAAGAACTTGCTGTGATTTATGTCAAAGAGTGTTCTTCCTATGTTTTCCTCTAAGAGTTTTATAGTGTCCGGTCTTGCATTTAGGTCTTTAATCCATCTTGAGTTTCTTTTTGTTTGTGGTGTTAGGGACTGTTCTAATTTTGTTCTTTTACATGTAGCTGTCCAGTTTTCCCAGCACCACTTATTGAAGAGACTGTCTTATCTCCATTGTATATTCTTGCCTCCTTTATCATAGATTAGGTGACCATAGGTGTGTGGGTTTATCTCTGGGCTTTCTATCCTGTTCCACTAAGCTATATTTCTGTTTTTGTGCCAGTACCATACTGTCTTGATTACTGTAGCTTTGTAGTATAGTTGGAAGTCAGTGAGCCTGATTCCTCCAGCTGTTTTTCTTTCTCAAGATTGATTGCTTTGGCTATTCATAGTCTTTTGTGTTTCCATACAAATTGTAAAAATTTTTGTTCTAATTCTGTGAAAAATGCCACTGGTAATTTGATAGGGATTGCATTGAATCTGTAGTTTGCTTTAATACAAAGGATCATAAGAAACTACTACAAGCAACTATATGACAATAAAATGGACAACCTGGAAGAAATGGACAAATTCTTAGAAAGGTACAATCTTCCAAGACTGAATCAGGAAGAAATAGAAAATTTAAACAGACCAATCACAAGGAATGAAATTGAAACTGTAGTTAAAAATCTTCCAACAAACAAAAGTCCAGGACCAGATGGCTTCAGAGGTGAATTCTACCAAACACTTAGAGAAAACCTAACACCCATCCTTCTCAAACTCTTCCAAATTATAGCAGAGGGAGGAACACTCCCAAGCTCATTCTATGAGGCCACCATCACCCTGATACCAAAACCGGAAAAATATATCATGAAAAAAGAAAATTACAGACCAATATCACTGATCAACATAGCTGCAAAAATCTTCAGCAAAATACTAGCAAACAGAATCTAACAACACATTAAAAGATCATACATCATGATCAAGTGGGATTTATCCCAGGGATGCAAGGATTCTTCAATATACGCACATCAATCAATGTGATAAACCATATTAACAAATTGAAGAATAAAAACCAGAAAAAGAAATAAAAGGAATACAAATTGGAAAAGAAGAAGTAAAACTGTCACTGTTTGCAGATGACATGATACTATACATAGATAATCCTAAAGATGCCACCAGAAAACTACTAGAGCTAATCAATGAATATGGTAAAGTTGCAGGATACAAAATTAATGCACAGAAATCTCTTGCATTCCTATATACTAACAACAAAAGATCAGAAAGAGAAATTAAGGAAACACTCCCATTCACCACTGCAACAACAAGAATAAAATACCTAGGAATAAACCTACCTAAGGAGGTAAAAGACCTGTACTCAGAAAACTATACGACACTGATGAAAGAACTCAAAGATGACACAAACAGATGGAGAGACATACCATGTTCTTGGATTGGAAGAATCAATATAGATAATATATTTTTATTCAACTACAATTAAGACATAGATACAATTTTATATTGTTTTCTTCACACAGTACTGTATCTTCTGCATTTTGTTTCTACCGTTCGTTACTTACATCCTAATAGCTACATAGTATTTAATTGCATAGTCTTACTATAATTTACTTTAATGTTCCTCCATTGTTAAGCCTTAGATGGCTTCCAAAATTTCAATATTAGAAATTGTGCTCAGGGAATTCCCCAGCAGTCCAGTGGTTAGGACTCTGTGCTTTCACTGTCAAGGGCCCTGATTCAATCCCTGGTCGGGGAACGAAGATCCCACAAGCCATGTGGTGCAGCCAGAAAAAAAAAGAAAAGAAACTGTGCTCAATGAAAATATTTCTGCATGTAACTTTTAACTTCCTTTGGCTTTTTTACTTAAAATTAAATTCCCATAAATAATGAGATCAAGGGGTCTGAACATTTTAAGACTCTTGAATGCACCATCAAACTGCTTTGCTAAAGGATTGTATCAATTTACACTGCTACCATGGGGTGGTGGGTGTATCATTTTCAACAACTTGCCAGCACTGAATTTCATAATTTGAAAGAGGTTTACAAATTGTAGAGCTATAATCTAATTTAATGTAAGATAATAAATTACTGTGTCTGACGTTTTGGTATGCAAAACATTCCTTCCCTGTTCCTTCTCTGGTAGCATCCCCACTATTTTGTAAATTGCCGGAGGGCAGTTTACAAACCTTGTACGTCGGAGAAAATCAATGATTACTTTTTGAGGTTATGAATAATTCAGGCAATCCCTCTCCCCAATAATTCTTAGGTTTTCTAATAGCAGAGGTTTTATTTTTTTTAATAAACTAAATTACACTTTATTTCACTTATGTTGGCAGCCTCAGAGAGCTGTTTGCTGGCAAAACATATGAAGATTTTCACTTGGTGGGAAGGGGACCTCCCCACACCACAAAACGAAAGCAGCTAAATCATTGCTCTTTTCCTCCAACCTCTCTTTGCACTCTCATCTCCTTTCCCCTCGACACTTGAAGAGCCAGCTCAATGTAAAGCAAGGAAAAGCTATTTGTAGAGTGCATGAGAGGAAAATGAACACAAATAGACCCTTCCTAAATGACTGAGCTTAGTTTTCACTCTCTCAAGCAGGAGGTTTGTGCACGCCCAGATGATAGCATTTGTACTTCGGTACCCATCAACTGGAATAGTTCTTGGTGATGAAAAGCTGCTTTGTGTTCAGTAAAGTTTTAAATAACTATGTATATATTTTATTAATTACAATAGTGTCTACATAAATTTCAAAAATAGTAGTAAAAAAAATATGCAGGAGACCATTTTATCCAGCTACACACAGAGTTTGGTGCACATTTGCATTCTCAAGTTTTTAGGTGTCCTCCTCTGAACAGGATTTGGGAAATGCTGCTCCCAGAATAAGGTAGTATCCCAATATTATAACCAAGAGGTACTTACCTAGTTATGATGACTAGGAAAGTGCCTATCATTGCAACTAGTACTTTACTCGTTTTTAATACTCTAAGCTGCTCCCCACTAAGTCTAGGAGCTCCTCCTTAATTTTTGAAGATGGTTAACTTTCAAAGTCTACTCCCTGCCTGTTCTCCTTCTCATCAGTGACAGCAGCAAACAATTAATGGCACCTCTTAAATGTCTTGCTGCCCGAGATAACATCTTTCTCCAATTAAAAAGTAGCAAAGACTGCACCTCTCCTCCGTTTCCCTCACTGGCCATAGCATCCTGACATCTCTCCCTGTGGCCAGTTTTGTCTAACACGCAGCTCATCTCGCAAAATGGAATCTGTCAAATGTTCCTAGTGGGGAGGGATTATTTGTAACTCTGGTTTTCAAAGGAAATTTATGCTAGTGGTTTGCAGGAAGTTGATATATACCTAAGGGTCCCCTTGTCAGAGGGCAGCAGGGTCTCCATGGATCCAGGTCATCTCCTGGATGAGGAGTCCTTGTTTCCTGGCCATGATTGGGTTGTCACAGGGATGGGGTCCCCCTCTTATTTGCACTCTTTCCCCTTTCCCATTTCCTAGAAAGACACTCTGGCCCTCATTTACTGTTGCTTCCCTCTTTAAAATTCAACTCAGTAAATATCACGTCGTGGATTCTTGAACTGAAGGCATCAGAGAGGTCATAATCCACTGGTTTCTCCTTTTCATCAGACTCTCTTGATGAATTTTTCTAAAATACATATTCTGGTCCCCACAGAACCATTCTGGTTCATTAGGACTGTGTGTGGACACAAAACCTGCATTTTGTAAAGCTCTCCTTGTGCTTCCAATGATCAGCCTGGTTTCAAAACCACTCCCAGGGCAACACTCCCCTGCAGATCATCTCTGGCCTGCACTGGGATTCCTCCAGCCACCGGGCACACACTGCCTTTCACAAGCGGCCTGAGCTGAAGCAGTCCCTCCTTACCGTGACTTGAAAGGCATTTCCACCACAAAACTTTCACTCTATGGGTCTCAGTTATGCCTTTTAGAGCAACACAGAAAGAAGTCATTTGCACTTTCCCCCCAAACACTTGAAGACAGCGCCTGTTTCCTTCTCAGGATCTCTCTTGCCATTTCTGGGCTCCTGGTTTTCCATCCATGAATATGGTTGGAGCGCGTTTATAGTGAGTTTAAACAAGTCTATTAGGTTGTCTCTCAGGAAGACTTTACGCAGCAGGTATCCTTCCAGTGTTAGAAATGACCGAGGGCCAGTCAAGGTGAGTGACCTGCCTCAGTTCCCACAGCTAATAAGTAGTTGAATTAAAATTTGAACAATCTGTTTGACTCCAAATTCCGCACTTTTTAAAAAATAATTAATTAATTAATTTTTGGCTGCGTTGCTGCGCGTGGGCTTTCTTTTTATTTGAGGTTTTCTTCTTTGCGGTGCACAGGCTTCTCACTGTGGTGGCTTCTCTTGTTGCGGAGCACGGGCTCTAGGCAGGCGGGCTTCAGTAGTTGTGGCTCGCGGGCTCTACGGCGCAGGCTCAGTAGTTGTGGCGAACGGGCTTGGTTGCTCCGCGGCATGTGGGATCTACCCGGACCAGGGCTTGAACCCGTGTTCCCTGCATCGGCAGGCGGACTCTCAACCACTGCGCCACCAGGGAAGCCCTCTTCCTTTGTTTTTAAATGCAAGTAAATAGATGCTAAATGAGTGTTAAATTGAAGTGTATAAAATTTCTCCTCCCTAGAGGCAGCCACTGTCAGATTTACAGATTCCCTCTTGCGCACACCGCCGGGAGCTGGGTGTTACATTCGCAGCAGAGGGGTCCCTGCCTCCTTTGCTGTGGACACCATCTGAGCAGCCTCGCTGCGTGGTAGGCCTGGAGCCCTGAGTAGGTCTCTTTGCTCACTTTGAACTTAGAAGCAAGAAAACCCTTAGTTTTTGGTTTGTTTTAATAAAGTACCGTGAATTCAAGTTTCGCTCATTTTGAACCAAATGTGACCAACACAAGAAGGGTCAGAGAGATGTAGTGTTTCTGGCTTTGAAGGTAAAGGAAGGGGCCACGTGCCAAGGAATGCAGGAGGCCTCTAGAAGCTGGAAAAGGCAAGGAAATAGATTCTCCTGTAGAGCCACTGGAAAAAATACAGCCCTGCCCACAACTTCATTTTAGACATCTGACCTACAAAACTCTAAGATAAGAACTTTGTGTTGTTGAAGCCTACATTTGTGGTAATTGTTAACAGTAGCAATAGGACATGAATCACTTTTTATAGAGTAGAGGATTATTAAATAACTTATTTTGAAAAACAGAACTGTTAAGAGAATGAAATATTCATGCTCACTAATCAATGCATTCTTAGCTTGCGGACAGTTCTGTATGAAGCCAAATTGTAGTAAAATTGTTTCTTGGTGAGCATAGGAAGCTTGCTTAGTAATTAGGCTGAGTCCAGAAGGCTATTATGTCTGCTTCTACCCTTTACTTACCTGGGTAGGTGTAAGGCCTCTGAAAGTGTAGTCTGGTACGGAACATACCTGCCAAGAACTGGCCTAGTGAGTTCGGCAGCAGTCCTGCACGACTGTGGTATTAAAAGCCTTCTAGATGTTTCACAGCCTTAGCTCCCTGGTTTTATTTTTTCAAAAAGTGGACCAAAGAAGATGGATGGAAAATAAATCATTGTGAAAAACTTGGTCTTGATGAACTCTTTGTAGGGGCAGTGGGTGGGTACCACGGAACCTGTACCCCAGCGTACACCAGTGTCAGGCTGGTGGTTATGCCCATCATGGGCAAAGAGGTCAGGATCACAGCTTCTGAGGACTAACTGTTCTCAACTCTCAAATACGAAATCATTTAATGGCCTTGAAATTCATGGTGTTAGCCTTGGCTCAGATGAGCAAGCCCCTGAGCCTTGCCAGGCTCTCCAACGTCCCTCAGTAGACCATGGCTGGGACACTGGGAGATGGAGCTCAGTTGACAATGCCTTCCTTTGCTATGGCATAGCTCCTGCTAGACTCCCAGAAGGCACTGCTTCACCTTCACAGAGAAAAGATGTAACAGCCGCCACAAGGGGCTCTGGAGTTCTGCCTGCCAATTCTAACTCCTACTGGCTAGAGAACCATTTGTCCACTTTTGTTCATTTAATAACAGCTTTATTATGAACTTGACTTCACATACAAAGTTAGAATGGCAATTAGACTTAACATGAACTCATTAAAAAGTTTAAATAGCACGTTATAGATATGTACCATCCAAACTTCCAGAAGGTATTTAAGCTGGTAACGGATATTGCTACCCATTTTCGGACAGATCAAATAACAGCATTACTGAACCTGGCTCCCAGACAAGTATGGACCATCTGCTCCCATGTCTTAGGGAAGAGAAGCAGTCACGATACAGGCATTGTGGATGCAGTAGTTCATGAATAGTTGTTCATTCTAACAATGCCAGAATTTTTACTCACATTTTTTACTTTGTGAGGAAGTCAATGACTGTTGCTCTTCTTTTGCTCCTTGAGAGCTACCACTCAGGGTATTGACATAATACCCATTCATTCCAAAAGGCACCAGAAACGGGACTATAAGCCTCTTCACAAAGCAAAGCACCTCAAATTCATAGATGGTATCCCACACTGGTCTCTAATTGGTCTTAGACAATATGACAGCATCACTTCCTGGAAGTGAAGAAGATGTGGTCTCCTCTAGATGCAGCGGAAGAGGCCCTGAGTTCTTCCATTTCATGGCTCAAATTGCTATGATTGGGCCTTGAGCCAGGACAAGGCTCTGATTCCTGCTGCTGGGCTGGGCTGGGCAAGGCATGGCTGGGTATACAGGTGGAGGTAAGGGCAGAATCAAAGCTAGAGATAGGAATAGTGCTGCATAAGGGGCTGGCCATCTTACAATGAGGTTGGCAAGTATTTGGTGAGCAGGCCTGGGAATTAAGACTGAGGGCTAGGCTAAGAGGAGGTCAAGGGAGGAGCATGCATACAAAACCAGGCTGAGAAAGGTCTGAGACGGTGCGGAATCCAGGGAAGTGCACAACAGGTAAATGGAGGTCGAGGTGGGAGGCAGTGAGGAGTCACTGTCAAGGGCATGCATTTTTCACCCTCATGGAAGACCTGAGTTTAATCCTGTCCTGTCAGTTACTCGCAATGCGACTTGGGTCAGTTTCCTTAAACCTGACCCGGTTAAATCATCTCTAAAATTGGAAAAATAATCATATGTATCCTGCAGGTGACTTTAAGAATTAGAAAGAATGCATATGAAGCATCTCACACACTATTTCTTCAATTGGGTGCATGGGTATACTTTGAGGGGCCCAAATGTTCTCTACAAAAATTTTATTTTCTGTTCTTAACTGTTTAATTTTTAAACACAGACTTTATTGTTTAGAGCAGTTTTAGGTTCAGAGCAAAACTGAGTGGAAGTACAGAGTTCCCATATGCTCTGCCCCCCACACATGCAGAGCCTCCCTCACCATCGACATCCCCCCCCATGAGAGGGTACATTTGTGACAATCAATGAACCCACACTGAGACATCATTATCACCCAAAGTCCATAGTTCACATTGGGCTTCACTCACAGTGCTGTACATGCCATCGGTCTGGACAAACGTACAATGACGTGTATCCACCATTATAGTATCATACAGAAGAGTTTCGCCTCTCTAAAAATCCTCTGTGCTCTGTGTATTCATCCTTCCTTTCCCTCCCCTGCATCCCTGGCAACCACTGATCTTTTTACTGTACAGTTCTGTCTTTTCCAGAATGTCATATAGTTGGAATCATGTAGTACATAGTCTTTTCAGATTGGCTTCTTTTACTTAGTAATATGCACTTAAGGTTCCTCCAAGTCTTTCTGTGTCTTCACAGCTCATTTACTTTTAGTGCTGAACAATATTCAGTTGTCTAGATGTCCCACAGTTTAGATACCCATCTACCGGCTCTTAACTTTTAATCCAGTGCTTTTCAAACAGAGGTCTTTGGATCTCTGTCTGGGCTGAACCTGTATTCCTGAGGACTCAAGAGTTTTAGAACTTGAGAAACACTAGCCTGGCATATAGTAGGTGTGCAATAAATGTAAATAACTAATGACAGGATTATTACTCATATAAGAGAAGCTAAAAATGTAGTGAAGCAGGGCTGGGCAGGGCCTGTGTTCACAGGATTTATCCCAAGAGGAGAGTCTTGTCAACTGGATTTGAAGTCAAAGCTGCTTTGTGTGTTGGGGGGAGCAGGGTGGGCTGAGCTTCCTGAGGACTGCCTGGGGCTGCCCAGTCTTCAAGGGGCACATCCCCAGGACAGCTGCTGGACACTGTTGTGACCGGATGGTTTCCGACAGCGCCATTTTTGAAACTTGGAGCATTTTCTCATTTGGGGTTTTCTGGCACTGTTCCCTTGCTCCGTGATTTTCAAAGAGTACAGAGTGATTCCTCAATTACCTCTCAAGGTCTTCCCGTTCCCAGGGCTGTGATTCACATGGCCTGGAGACCTGAACTCATTTAGAGCCGCTCAGGTCTCCCTCGCTGCCTCTTCATCCATCTTCAGCTACTGTTCCCTCTTCACCACCTATGTTCCATTTTACTGGTGTTGGAGATTCTGTTTCCAGATGGCAAGGGCAGAAATAAAACCCCAGCTGGGCACTCCCATCATCTGCTTTCCCAGCTACTCTAGGATGTTGCCTTTCTTGTTCATCTTCTTGCCCCAAACACAATTTTCTAAGGTCCACTTTTTTCCTCTCTGAGCATCCCACAGGCCTGAGGCCAGAGCTGTAACAGCACCATAGCCTGTCCTTACCTGCTGACTCTGTCTCCTCATTGTAAACATTTCCTGTGCTGATGCACAGGGGATTTTAGGTACCTCCTTGACGTTAACTGGAATTATGCCTTATCATATTTTCAGAATTTCATTTTTTAGAGCCCTCTATATTTCAAGTCGTATTTCCCTTTAGTTCTGGGGTTCTCAACCCTGGCTGCACAGTGGAGAGACTGAAGGAATCTTTAAAAAGCACTGATGGCTTGGCCCCAACACAGACTAGTTGAGCCAAATCTCTGGGGTAGGGCCAAGGCATGGGTATTCTTTTTTAGGTTACCTAGATAATCATTTTAAAAACTGTTAAAATGGACTTCATTAAAATGAAAAACTTCTGCCCATTAAAATATACTGCCAATATAAAGAAGAAACAAGTCAGACCTGGAGAAAATATTTGCCACATGTGTATCTGACAAAGGACTTGCATCCAGGATATTTTAGCAATTCCTATAACTCAGTAATTAAAAACACAAACAGCCCAATTGAAAAGCTGGCCAAAAAGCTTGACTAGGCACTTCACAAAAGAAAAAATACAAACAGCCAATAAGCACATGAAAAAGTGTTCAATATCATTAGTCACCAGGGAAATGCAAATTAAAACCAAAATGAGATATCAACTAATGGCTAAAATTAAAAGAATACTGACAACTGCAGAGCAACTAGAACCCTCATTCATTTCTGCTGGGAGAACAAAATGATGTGACCACTTTGGAAATTGGTCTGGCAGGTTCTCATAAAGTGAAACATACACCTCCCCAATGAGAACACTGCTTCAAGGTTTTCATCCAAGAGAAGTGAAAATACATGCACACGAAAAGACTTAGCAGCTTCATTAATAATAGCCCCAAACTGGAAACAGTCCAAATGTCCCTCAACTACAGAATGGATGAACGCATTGTGGTATATCCATACAATAAGATACGATTCGGTAACAGAAAAGGAGAAAACTACTGATTCACGTGACAACATGGATGTACCTCAAAATCATGATGCTGAGTGAAACCCCCCCCAACACAGACACACAAAGTACCTACTATATGACTCCATTTATACGAAGTTCTAGAATAGGCACAAGATATGGAGACAGGGATCTGAACATAGGTTGCTTGCAGAAAAGGGGGCCGTTCTGGGAAGCTCACAAGGGGTCATTCAGGGGTGGCAGAGTTGTCCTACATCTTGATAGTGGTGTGGGTCACAAAGCATATGCATTTGTCCAAATTCATTTTCAAAGTGGGGTCTTAAATGTGGTACAATTATATCTGTACACTTGATTAATATAAATTATAACTCAATCAGGAAAATTCAATGAACAAAATTCCCCAGATGAATTTACTGCACAGTAAGGGTTGAGAGTCAATGCTACGGGGCCTCAGCTCATAAAATTTCTATCTTTTCTCTGCAGTTTGAGAACCTTCTTTCCTAACAGCCAGAACCTTGTCTGCCAGCATCTTGCATCCCAATTTCCCGTAGCTCAGAACCCCAGAACATCAGGAGCTTCTCACCTAAGACGGTCCTCATTTCCAGCACACCAACTACACGTCCCTGTTGGTCAAAATAAACCCAAAACACAGGGTCTTCTTGCTGAGCAAGGAATTGTCAGGAAGATAACTGGAAAGGTAAGTTTCCACCTGCTCTTCCTGTGGGCAACTGAAACTTGTAGCACAAGTCTGGCGAGTGGAGCCCTCTGGCCTTGCTCTCTTACCTGTATGCAAAGGTTTATGTTATGTTTTGGGAAAGCATCTTTTATCCACTTCATTGGATGAGCATCTTTTCACTCCTAGACTTACTGATTTTTATGTAGTTGAATGCATTCTTATTAAAGATAAGTTCTGTGTCTTTTTGTTTTGTTTTCTGAATAAAACATACTTTAGAAAATTACTGTTTCCATTCTCAATTCTCTCCCACCAAGACCCAGGGATATCCAAGAGGATGTTTTTACCATGGTGTATCTATAGTTTCAGGCTACTGACTGCTCATCTCCTATGCCTTGCTATCATTTTCTTATCTCTGGGAGATGCTGAGATCTGATTTAGGGTCTTTCTTGAGCTTGTGTCAAACAGCTGTGAGCAATACAGAAGTAATGTATCACCTACTCAGCAGCCTTAACTACCCAGGACTTAGCTAATAACTAAAAAGCAAGCCACAGAGAGATTCTGAAAACACAAAATTGGTGTCACAAAATCCATACACTTTACCCCAAAGTGAGTCTCCTGGATTCTCACGCACAGTCAATTTACTCTTACCTGAGACACAGGTGTAACAATATTCACAGCCTGGTTAGAAGCACCACATTAGAAGCAGAACAGAGGTGGTTCTTACCATCAGGTATGTTGATGGCTGTAAAAAGTGACAGCTGACAGGAGAGCAGAGACAATGCCTTCCACCTTCACCTTATCCTATTAAAATGAAAAAGATAGATTATTATAAGATATTGAGTATAATCTGAAAAAATACATATATATGTAACTGAATCATTTTGCTGTACATCTGAAACCAACACAATATTGTAAATCAACTATACTTCAACTAAAAAAATAAAAAGAAAAATCTAGGGACTTCCCTGGTGGTCCAGTGGTTAAGACTCTGTGCTCCCAATGCAGTGGGCCGGGGCTCCATCCCTGTTCAGGGAACTAGATCCGGTACTCGGCAACTAAAGATCCCGCACGCTGCAACTAGGACCCTGCGCAGCCAAAACAAATAAATAAATATTTTAAAAGAAACATCTAGTGGCCCTTTGGTTTAGGAGCACACATGTAAAATAATTCTCAGCCTCTGGAGGCATGGCCATACTTGAGGTCAACCCAAAACTGTCCTTGATGGTAATGCCTTGAAGTCATTAAGAAACGGCTGGGGCTTCCCTGGTGGCGCAGTGGTTG
>NC_041218.1:91577610-91578424 GCF_002837175.3 Physeter macrocephalus
AAAAAAAAAAAAAAAAAAAAAGAAAGAAAAAAAAATAAAAGAAAGAAACGGCTGAAAGTTCCCTGTACTTCTCTCCTTAAGGAGGCAGACGAGTGTGTAAAATGGTTTAGCAAGGGTTCTATCAAATTGGGTGGGAATAAACGTTTTGACAGTCCAAATGAACAAGTTTCAGTGTCCCAAACCTGGACTCTCCCTCCGCGCGGCTCCCCCGCAGGCAGCTCTGACGCAGTCACGTTGACGCTGCCCAGGTGGTGATTGTAGAGGACCAGGTGCCCCCTGCCCCGCTCCATAATCAGCCCCGCCCCGCTTCCGGGCATCGGAAAGGGAAGTCCTCTCCTTGAAACTGCAGCCCTCAGGCAGGGCTCTGGGCCTCTAATCTGCGGTTCTCACTGTTTACGCAGTACCCGCTGCAGTGCTTCCTCGCAGCCTCCGCCAACTGCCCTACCGTCTCCTCCTACCTCCAAACCCACAAGACTGGTTATCTCTGGGTGTACTCTTCGCTCTACAGACACATCTGGGGCTCATCTATTAATCCCATTTATCTGAAATAAAAAGAGATGCACACAGAACTTCTACAGATGATACGATAAGGATGCTTGGAATTTCTTTTTAAATAATCCATTGCGGGGGAGGGAAGGAAAGGCATAGATGACATAATATGGTTATTGACAACTGTTGGAGCTGGACATCACGGAAGCAGGTCATATCCTATGCGTTCTCTTTATGTATATTAGAAAATGTCCGTTAAAAAAGTTACAGAAGGGCTTCCCTGGTGACGCAGTGGTTGGGAGTCCGCCTGCCGATGCAGGGGACA
>NC_041218.1:91578540-91582831 GCF_002837175.3 Physeter macrocephalus
GTGCCCCGGCCCGGGAAGATCCCACATGCCGCGGAGCGGCTGGGCCCGTGAGCCATGGCCGCTGAGCCTGCGCGTTCGGAGCCTGAGAGGCCACAGCGGTGAGAGGCCCGCGTACCGAAAAAAAAAAAAAAAGTTACAGAAGAAATCACATGATGTTATACAACTGAATGTAAAGTTCTTACTCTCATTTTCATGTGATACCGGAGAGGGAGCATACATTTACTTTACCATTAGCCTAACATCACTCATAATTGTTTCCTCAGTAACTTCATCCAAGAAACAAAATATCTGGGAGATTTTTTTTTTTTTTTTTTAAAGAAGAATCTTACAAGTATGTCTGCTGCTTGCTGTCCAATATACTTTATGGTGCAGATTATTGAGAGCAGCTTTAAAATGTCAACATTAAAGGAAACTCCATGGAGTCAGGGACAAAAGCCAAGGTGAAGTGCTACTTTACCTAGGTCCTGGCACCTAGGCCCACACCTACAGTTCAGTTCTACAATCCAGGTATCAGAGAGTCACGAGGCCAAGATCGAACACACATGAATTCCAGGTATTTGGGGACTTGAATGTGCAGAAAATTGACTCTCTTTGTCAAGAAATTACTTCCCTTCTCCTCCAGTGGCTCAGCTTTTCTTCCCTTCCCTTCCCTTCCATTTCCTTCTCTTTCCTCCTTAGTCCCCCCTCTCTTCCTCCCTTCCTTCCCCTCTTCCTTCCTTCCTCCCTCCCTCTCTTCCTTTCTTCCTTCCTTCCTTTTCTTCTTTTAAACCACTGCTACCACCACAAAAACCCATAGCATGTTCACGTCAGACCTCATAGAGTTGTTGTAAAGATTAAGATGCAAATGTGGGAGAAAAGGGGAAATATTAAATTAATTAGAATAACTTTGATCATTATAATCATAACAATTTTTAAATTATGGACACTTTCAAACATATCAACATCTGTCTGACTAATATAATGAACCCCTTGTACCTATCACCCAGCTTCAATCCTTGTTCAAATGTGGCCAATCTCCTTTTATCTGTCCCCTCACCCCATTCGCAACATCCTCCCCACCCCAGATTACTTTAAAACAAGTTCAAGGTAACATAAAGTTTTACTTAAGTAGTATTTCTAAGAGATAAGGTCTATCTCTCTTTTTTTTAAAATATAATCACAATACCCTCATCACATCTAAAAAAAAGACCCAATAATTTGTTAATATTATAAAATATTCAGGCAGCGCTTAAATTTCCCTGATTAGCTCATGATTTCTTTTTACTCTTTGTTTGCTCAAATCAGCACCCGAATAAGATCCACACATTGTATTCCATTGAAATGTCTCTTGCATTTTCTAATCTATAGGCTTCCTTGCCCTCTTTTTTCCCCCTAGCCATTTGTTTATTGAAGAAACTGGGCCATCTGTCTCATAGAATTTTCAATATTCTGGATTTTGCTGATTGCATCCTCATGGTATTGTTTAACATGTTCCTTGATTACCTGTAATTTCTGTAAACTAAGAGTTATACCTTGGATATTAGTAATATAGGAGAGTTCACTTCCAAGACTGACAATTTCTTTTTTATAATTTAATTTTTATATCAGAGTATAGTTGATTTACAATGTTGTGTTAGTTTCAGGTGTACAGCAAAGTGATTCAGTTATGCATATACATATACCCATTCTTTTTCAGATTCTTTTCCCACGTAGATTATTATGGAATATTGAGTTCCCTGTGCTATACAGTAGATCTTTGTTGATTATCTATTTTATATATAGTAGTATGATCAAGACTCATAATTTCTATGTATGACATCTCCCCACAGTGAGTAAGTATGTCCCAAAGTCTCCTGAGGTAATAGAAAAGAAGATAACTAGTTTGCAATAATGTCAAGTCTAGTCTCTGTTGACTTTACCAAAAACATCTGGCCAGAATTCATCATTAGCTCCATGATGATTATCAGCTAGAACGTCTTGGGCCTCCTCTCGGTGCATGAGAACAAGCAAGGACAGATGGAAGGAACGTGAACTTGGGAAACTGACAGCCCCAGATGTGAATTCTGACTTTGCCTTTTATTAAGTCCATGCCTTGTCTAATTAACTTAATATTTTTTAGTCTCAGACTCTTTTTTAAAAAATTTATTTATTTATTTTTGGCTGTGTTGGGTCTTCGTTTCTGTGCGAGGGCTTTCTCTAGTTGTGGCAAGCGGGGGCCACTCTTCATCGCGGTGCGCGGGCCTCTCACCATCGCGGCCTCTCCTGTTGAGGAGCACAGGCTCCAGACACGCAGGCTCAGTAGTTGTGGCTCACAGGCCCAGTTGCTCCGCGGCATGTGGGATCTTCCCAGACCAGGGTCCAAACCCGTATCCCCTGCATTGGCAGGCAGATTCTCAACCACTGCGCCACCAGGGAAGCCCTAGTCTCAGACTCTTTATATGTGAGAATAATGTCTATCTCACCAGGCCGCTAAGATGCACCTGCCATGTAGTATATATGTTCAACAATTGCTTGTTTCCTTTCCAATGTTGGTTAAAAAGGAGAATTGGTGTCGAAAATGACAAGTCTATAGAGTTTGTTTAGATCCAAATGCAAATATGGCATTCACCGGCTTCCTAGAAAATAGAGGAGGTTTTCAACTAAGCCTTAAGAAAGGACATGCAGGCAGGGGAAGGAATATGAGAACAGGAAATGTTGTTCTCCTGCCCTCCTACTTGTACTCAGAAAACTCAGGAAATTCTTCCCAAAGAAAGCATGACCTGTTTCAGCCTGAAAAATTTGCTATTCTCTAGACTGTGCTGGCTTGGGAACATATTTCTTTTACCAAAAAGATGAGTTCACAGTAAATGACTCAGAAACATATGGATGAAATTTCCCTTAAGCCACTCAGGGGATTAGAAATTAAGGGAAAGAGTGCTTGGCAAAATGCACTTGGGGTTTTGCCAAACCTAAACCAACTGAGAAATAGTCAAGACACAAGGCAGACCTCAAATGCTGCCAAGTTTACCCATCTTAGCGGGACAGGGATTTATAATTAGAGCTGCTCAGAAAAGCATTGCCTCACGGGTGGCAAAGGACAAAAAAGCTTTTGTCCTCAACGTCTCAACGTGGCTGCTATTTCCCAGATGGGCCCTTTACAACGTACACACCCTCTTAATCATCAGGATCCTCAAAGCCACCTCCTCCAGCCGCTCGGTTCCTCTTGGACACCAAGCCCCTGACACTCTCTCCAGGACTCTTTTGTTTCCAGGCCAGGCTGGATGTTTCTCACAGTGAATTCCCAGATGAGGGAGAACAGCTCTGACGGGTGTTCTTGAATTACACTGAAGAGCTGTCAGGGGAAAATATGACAAAGCAGATTCTTTCTCTGACATACACTTTTTTTGTCTTCTGTCTCCTACCTTTGTCACCTTTCCACATTTCTCCACTTTCCATGGGTTTCTTTCTCTGTAAAATGAAGGGATTGAATCAGTTGTTTTCAAACTGTGCTGCCTGGGGCCTTTTGGAGGCTTGGCTGGGCCCCAGTGGAAGGGGGCGAGGAGACAGTGAACGATGCTCTCTTCAAAAAGGAGGAAGGGGCTCCAGCTTAAGACTTCAGGTGAACCAGGGGCTCAGGCTCTGAGAATCGTGAGACTAAATCCCCTCTGACTAGACAGTGCCAGTGTCGTAGGCTCTGCTTCCCGGTCTCCACTCACTTCACCGAATTATCACTCTAGAGGTTTTTCTCCACAGCATTCATCAGAGTGCTCCTGTGTGCCAGGCACTGTGCTAAGCTCCGGGCATTTAGCAGTGAACAAAACAGACGGGGCCCCCACCCCAGTGGAGCTCACAGACTAGTTGGGGAGGCTGGCATTAAACAAACAAATGAAGATGTAAATCTAAGTCAAGATACATAACACCGTGAAACACAAGATCGTGGCTGCACAGCAGAGCTGGGGCGTGAGAGGCCCTATAGATGCTTCCTATTCAAAGCATCTCCCCTCACTAGCCTGACCATTAGCTATGGAAGAGCTAATTATTGTTGTCATGAAAGGTTTCCATTAAAAATATACCTCTTCTAAGAAATTAAGGAAACACTTCCATTTACCATTGCAACAAAAAGAATAAAATACCTAGGAATAAACCTACCTAAGGAGACAAAAGACCTGTATGCAGAAAACTATAAGACACTGATGAAAGAAATTAAAAATGATACTAACAGATGGAAAGATATACCATGTTCTTGGACTGGAAGAATCAATATTGTGAAAATGACTATACTACCCAAAGCAATCTACAGATTCAATGCAATCCCTATCAAATTACCAATGGC
>NC_041218.1:91583256-91583889 GCF_002837175.3 Physeter macrocephalus
TTTTTGATCCACCTCCTAGAGTAATGGAAATAAAAACAAAAATAAACAAATGGGACCTAATGAAACTTCAAAGTTTTTGCACAGCAAAGGAAACTAAAAACAAGACAAAAAGACAACCCTCAGAATGGGAAAAAATATTTGCAAATCAATCAACGGACAAAGGATTAATCTCCAAAATATATAAACAGCTAATGCAGCTCAATATTAAAAAAAACAAATAACCCAATCCCAAAATGGGCAGAAGACCTAAATAGACATTTCGCCAAAGAAGGCACACAGATGGCCAAGAAGCACATGAAAAGCTGCTGAACATCACTAATTATTAGAGAAATGCAAATCAAAACTACAATGAGGTATCACCTCACACCAGTTAGAATGGATACCATCAGAAAATCTACAAACAACAAATGCTGGAGAGGGGAGAGGGTGTGGAGAAAAGAGAATGCTCTTGCACTGTTGGTGGGGATGTAAATTGATACAGCCACTATGGAGAACAGTATTGAGGTTCCTTAAAAAACTAAAAATAGAATTACCATATGACCCAGCAATCCCACTACTGGGCATATACCCAGAGAAAACCATAATTCAAAAAGACACATGGGGCTTCCCTGGTGGCACAGTGGTTGGGAGTCC
>NC_041218.1:91585248-91585807 GCF_002837175.3 Physeter macrocephalus
AGAAATGTAAATTGATACAGCCACTACGGAGAACAGTATGGAGGTTCCTTAAAAAACTACAAATATAATTACCATATGACCCAGCAATCCCACTACTGGGCATATACCCAGAGAAAACCATAATTCAAAAAGACACATGGGGCTTCCCTGGTGGCACAGTGGTTGGGAGTCCACCTGCTGATGCAGGGGATGCAGGTTTGTGCCCCGGTCTGGGAGGGTCCCATGTGCCGCAGAGCGGCTGGGCCCGTGAGCCATGGCCACTGGGCCTGCGCGTCCAGGGCCTGTGCTCCGCGACGGGAGAGGCCACAGCAGTGAGAGGCCCGCGTACCATAAAAAAAAAAAAAAAGACACATGCACCCCAATGTTCATTGCATCGGTATTTACAATAGCCAGGACATGGAAGCAACTTAAATGCCCATCGACAGATGAATGGATAAAGAAGATGTGGCACATATATACAATGGAATATTACTCAGCCATGAAAAGGAATGAAATTGGGTCATTTGTAGAGACGTGGATGGATCTAGAGACTGTCATACAGAGTGAAGTAAGTCAGAAA
>NC_041218.1:91585947-91587492 GCF_002837175.3 Physeter macrocephalus
CCCCACACACAAGAATAAACTCAAAATGGGTTAAAGACCTAAATGTAAGGCCAGACACTATCAAACTCTTAGAGGAAAACATAGGCAGAACACTCTATGACATAAATCACAGCAAGATCCTTTTTGACCCATCTCCTAGAGAAATGGAAATAAAAACAAAAATAAACAAATGGGACCTAATGAAAATTAAAAGCTTTTACACAGCAAAGGAAAACATAAACAAGACGAAAAGACAACCCTCAGTGGACTTCCCTGGTGGTGCAGTGGTTAAGAATCCGCCTGCCAGTGCAGGGGACACGGGTTCAAGACCTGATCTGGGAAGACCCCATATGCCACGGAGCAACTAAGCCCCTGCGCCACAACTACTGAGCTTGCACTCTAGAGCCCATGAGCCACAACTACTGAGCCTGCGTGCCACAACTACTGAAGTCCGTGTGCCTAGAGCCCGTGCTCTGCAACAAAGAGAAGCCACTGCAATGAGAAGCCCGCGCACCACAATCAAGAGGAGCCCCTTCTCGCTGCAACTAGAGAAAGCCCATGTGCAGCAACGAAGACCCAATGCAGCCAAAAATAAATTAAAAAGGAAAACATAGGCAGAACACTCTATGACATAAATCACAGCAAGATCCTTTTTGACCCATCTCCTAGAGAAATGGAAATAAAAACAAAAATAAACAAATGGGACCTAATGAAAATTAAAAGCTTTTACACAGCAAAGGAAAACATAAACAAGACGAAAAGACAACCCTCAGTGGACTTCCCTGGTGGTGCAGTGGTTAAGAATCCGCCTGCCAGTGCAGGGGACACGGGTTCAAGACCTGATCTGGGAAGACCCCATATGCCACGGAGCAACTAAGCCCCTGCGCCACAACTACTGAGCTTGCACTCTAGAGCCCATGAGCCACAACTACTGAGCCTGCGTGCCACAACTACTGAAGTCCGTGTGCCTAGAGCCCGTGCTCTGCAACAAAGAGAAGCCACTGCAATGAGAAGCCCGCGCACCACAATCAAGAGGAGCCCCTTCTCGCTGCAACTAGAGAAAGCCCATGTGCAGCAACGAAGACCCAATGCAGCCAAAAATAAATTAAAAAAATAAATAAATTTATTTTTTAAAAAAAGACAACCCTCAGAATGGGAGAAAATATTTGCAAATGAAGCAACTGACAAAGGATTAATCTCCAAAATTTACAAGCAGTTCATGCAAGGTCAATACCAAAAAAAACAAACAACCCAATCCAAAAATGGGCAGAAGACCTAAATAGACATTTCTCCAAAGAAGGTATACAGATTGCCAACAAACACATGAAAGGATGCTCAACATCACTAATCATTAGAGAAATGCAAAGCAAAACTATAGTGAGGTATCACCTCACACCATTCAGAATGGCCATCATCAAAAAATCTACAAACAATAAATGCTGGAGAGGGTGTGGAGAAAAGGGAACCCTCTTGCCCTGTTGGTGGGAATGTAAATTGATACAGCCACTATGGAGAACAGTATGGAGGTTCCTTGAAAAACTAAAAATAGAACTACCATATGACCCA
>NC_041218.1:91587997-91615807 GCF_002837175.3 Physeter macrocephalus
GCTAAAACATATATATGGAATCTAAAAAAAAAAAAGGTTCTGAAGAACCTAGGGGCAGAACAGGAATAAAGATGCAGACGTAGAGAATGCACTTGAGGACACGGGGAGGGGGAAGGGTAAACTGGGAAGAAGTGAGAGAGTAGCACTGACATATATACACTACCAGATGTAAAATAGATAGCTAGTGGGAAGCAGCCGCATAGCACAGGGAGATCAGCTCGGTGCTTTGTGACCACCTAGAGGGGTGGGATAGGCAGGGTGGGAGGGAGACGCAAAAGGGAGGAGATATGGGGATATATGCATATGTATAGCTGATTCACTTTGTTATACAGCAGAAACTAACACACCATTGTAAAGCAGTTATACTGCAGTAAAGATGTTAAATATATATATACCTCTTCTACGTGACAGGGGAAGGTCAAGAAACAAGAGCAGAAGTAGCTTATAGATTTAGCCACTGTTACTGAAGAAAGAACGAGGACATCCTTGAGAAAACAGACTAGTGGCCTTAGGTGGGTGAGGGTGGGAAGGTTTATAGCTTGGTGCACCTGGAAGGGTCTGAGAGATTCAGAAGGGAGGGGACTCAAAGTGCAAGGGAAGGCCAGACCAATGACTCTTCACATATTTCACTGTTCTATCTAGAACTCTCCTAATTTCTTTGCCCCATTCCTTACTGAGTTTAATACACTATACATGGTAAATATTAACTCAATATTAATTTTAATTCTGTTGCTGTTCCTTTGCCTCTGCCTAGCTCTTACTCTGTACATTTTGTAAAGGGAAAAGGGATTTTTTAAATTCTGGAGACATTTCCATGGTTCCTACTGTAGGTAAGGGAGCGACGCTCACCAGTACTAGGGTGTGGTGTACCTGACATTTTCTCTGGGAGGGTGGGTGGAACTAGGCAGAGGGAAACTGGTTTATCGGCTTAAAGAGTTAAGACTCCCGTGGGGCACTAGATGGCAACATTTCTCCAAATCTAAACTCAGCAAAGATGAGGACCTGAAGGTCAACCCTCACAGCTGCCAGTCCCAACACACTCTGTGAAACCTGAACTTGTGGAAGAGAAGACTAAAGCCATATGCAGTGGGAGTTCATCTCTGAGGGTCTGTGGTTCACAGGAAGGGCTCAGTGGTGTTAGCTATTACTGCTACTACCACGACCACCACCATCACCACGATCACCACCACCACCACCACCACCACCACCACCTCTATCACCACCACCACCACCTCCATCACCACCATCACCACCACGACCACCACCTCCATCACCGCCATCACCACTACCACCACCTCCACCACCATCACCACCACCACCACCATGACTATCACGACCACCACCTCCATCACCGCCATCACCACCACCACCACCACCTCCACCACCATCACCACCACCATGACTATCACAACCACCACCACCATCACCGCCATCACCACCACCACCTCCATCACTGCCATCACCACCACGACCACCACCTCCATCACCGCCATCACCACCACCACCACCACCTCCATCACCTCCATCACCACCACCATCACCGCCATAACCACCACCATCACCTCCATCACCTCCATCACCACCATCACCACTATCATGACCACCACCACCATCACTACCATCACCACCACCACTACTAATTGAGGCACACATGTTATTTTTGTTGGTGCTGGAGATTAAAACTATTCAAACCAATTCTGGGAGGAGTGACCTAGTTAGAGATACCTATCTTTCCTTCTTCTTCTTCTTTTTTTTTTTTTTTTTTTTTTTTTGCAAATATATGCTACAACCTGATTAGCAAACTGCTGCCCCCCTCCATCACCGCCATCACCACTACCACCACCTCCACCACCATCACCACCACCACCACCATGACTATCACGACCACCACCTCCATCACCGCCATCACCACCACCACCACCACCTCCACCACCATCACCACCACCATGACTATCACAACCACCACCACCATCACCGCCATCACCACCATCACCACCACCACCTCCATCACTGCCATCACCACCACGACCACCACCTCCATCACCGCCATCACCACCACCACCACCACCTCCATCACCTCCATCACCACCACCATCACCGCCATAACCACCACCATCACCTCCATCACCTCCATCACCACCATCACCACTATCATGACCACCACCACCATCACTACCATCACCACCACCACTACTAATTGAGGCACACATGTTATTTTTGTTGGTGCTGGAGATTAAAACTATTCAAACCAATTCTGGGAGGAGTGACCTAGTTAGAGATACCTATCTTTCCTTCTTCTTCTTCTTTTTTTTTTTTTTTTTTTTTTTTTGCAAATATATGCTACAACCTGATTAGCAAACTGCTGCCTGCTGCCTGGTAAAGAAACTTAGGAGAATTGTTTTAATGAAGAATGATTTGTATTTGGCATATCAGTTTTTGGCTAGACAAATAGCTGCTTCTTATCTACTTAAGCAATATTTGAAAACAGAGTGTCCTTCCATGTGGACTGAAAGTGTCCTCCCAAGTTTTGTTTGCATTATCAATTTATTTAGCACACTCTTTCTGCTGAGCCACCACCTCCACCCCCAGGCCCTGTCCTTTTAATTAGCAACCGGTCACTGTATTTCAGTATTTCTGTTGAGCACACGAGCTGACCCATGAAGAGTCCAAACATATCACCTGGCATAGAAACTTCATTTGCTGAACTTCTCATACAGTTGGACTGGTCAGATGAACTATTTCTTAGGAACCGGAAGTTGAACCTAGGTGAGCTTATGTAAAAGACTGGGAATCCAGGTGTTCAAGAGGGTGAGAATGGCAAAAGGGGAGAGGGTAGCAAGGCAGAGTTACATGACCAAAAGTTGACAGCCAGTCACTTGTTTTAAACTATCCCTTTTGTGCCTTAAAGCCCCAGTGCCCCATAGCTGCCACCTGACAACTGTAGATTTTTTGCACAGGTCCATTAATGTGTTTAATCAACACTTAATGATTAACTTCTAACATATGCCCATGTGGTTCCAAGCTCTAGGTTTTCAGCAGTGAGCAAGTTATGCTGCTTACATACTGGAGGAGGAGAAAAACAAAAACAAATAAGCACGTTGCTAAATATATCATAATTCAGGTTTGATAAGTGCCAAAGAGAAGAATGAGGCAGGATTTCTAGTGACAGATAGCATGTGTGAGAGAGTGTGTGTGTTTCCACTGGCTGATTGGGTTAGATTCATCAAGGAAGGCTGCTGGAAAGGGCGGACATTTAAACAGACAGATCTGAATGAAACAAGGGGTGAGTCATGTGAGAGGCCCTGAGCTAAAAGGAAATCACATGTCTCCATTATTATCAACTGGCCTGAGTCAATTGGGTCAGGATGCACCGCTCTTAGGCCTTACTAGTTGATAATAGCTGTTAAAAGAAGACTGAGGTATATAAGGGTAAACTATTTACCCTACAACTTAGCTCCCAGTTTGGAACGGAAGCAAATCTTCTACCAAATTTGGTCATACATACAGAAATTTATTAAGCATTTTAAAAAATCTTTATTGGAGTATAACTGCTTTACAATGTTGTGTTAGTTTCTGCTTTATAACAAAGTGAATCAGTTATACGCATACATATATCCCATATCCCCTCCCTCTTGCGTCTCCCTCGCACCCTCCCTATCCCACCCCTCTAGGTGGACACAAAGCACAGAGCTGATCTCCCTGTGCTATGCAGCTGCTTCCCACTAGCTGTCTATTTTACGTTTGGTAGTGTATATATGTCAGTACTACTACTATTAACAGGTTCAAGTAGTTTATACAAACCGTTTCGTAAGCTCAGGACTCTGTCCAGCACTCTGTCCTTCTAGGCTCTCTTACTGTTGCCTTGTGTGAGAGGGTCACTTGAGGCAGAGGCAAAAACTCACCAGAGGCAGGATTCTCTTACACTGACACTCAGCAGCAGGCGACCAGAGCTCCTCCTCACCAAGGCTCAGAAGCTGGACCGTCCAGGATCGAGCCTCAGGGGCTGTCCCTAAGGGTACACATTTGTAGTGGTTAATTTTATTTGTCATCTTGGCTGGGCTACGGCACCCAGCTGCTTGGTCAAACACCAATATGGATGTCCCTGTGAAGGTATTTTTTTGACGTGATTAACACTTAAATTAGTAAACTTTGAGTAAAGCAGATTACCCTCTGTGGTGGGGGTGGGCCTCATCCAATCAGTTGAAGGCTGTAAGAGCAAAGACTGAGATCTGCATTGAGGAAGGAATTCTGACTCCAGACAACAACACAGAGATTCTGCCTGAGTTTCCAGCCCTCTGACTCATCAGTTAAGAGTTGCAACAATAACTCTTACCTGAATTACCAGTCTGCCGGCATGTCCTCTGGACTTTGGACTTGCTACCCCCAGAATTAGGAGTCAACTCCTTATAATAAATCTCAATCTCTTTCTTTCTCTGTCTATATGATCTAATCTATCTAGATAGATAGATTAGATAGATAGATAGATAGATAGATAGATAGATAGATAGATAGATAGATCTCCTGTTAATTGTTTCTCTGGAGAGCCCTAATGCGGATTTTGGCATTGGGAAGTGGGGTAACAAAGACCTAAAAATGTGGAAGCGACTTTGGAATTGGGTAAAGGTGGAGGCTGGACAAATTTGAAGTGCATGATACAAAAAGCCGAGATTGCCTTGAAGAGATTGTTGGTAGAAGTAAGGACGTTAAAGGAGATTCTGGTGAGAGCTCAGAAAGGAAAGAGAAGAGCTGTAGAGAAAGTTTCTATTGTCTTAGAAAATACATACGTTATCATGAATAGAATATTGCTAGAAATACGAATGCTAATGATGTTTCTGGTAAGGTCTTAGAATTTTGGACACGGACACAGATAAGCATTGAGGGAAGACAGTGTGAAGAGACACAGGGAGAAGACAGCCTTCTAGAAGCCAAGGAGAGGCCTGGAACAGATCCTTCCTCACAGTCCTCAGAAGGAACCAACCCTGCCAACCTCTTGATTTTGGACTCCTAGCTTCCAGAACTGTGTGACAGTAAATATCTATCGTTGAAGCTGCCCAGACTGTGGTGCTTTGTTCTGGCAGCCGCAGCATGCTAATGCAGTGCTATCAGCCTCAGTGGTTTCCTCTTCCCTATTTGTCACCAGTCAGCTTCTCTGGAGCAGGTGCTGAGACAGAGTTTAGGGTGCAAAATATTTATTAGGCATCCAACCCTATAAAAGGAAGGGGAAGAATCCATCATCAAAAATGAATGCAGGGGGCTTCCCTGGTGGTCCAGTGGTTAGGACTCTGCAGTTCCACTGCAGGGGCCGTGGGTTTGATCCTTGGTCAGGGAACTAAGATCTTACGTGCTGCGTGGCACGGCCAAAAAAAAAAAAAAAACCAAAAGAAATGAATGCAAATGACATGAAACCAGTTAACATATATGGCTAGCTAGTTCTGCTTTAAAAAAAAGTTCAAAATAATTGAATATCAGAGTATAGATGACCTTTAAGCTTCACTGATACTTGTTACACTTGTTTTCTCTTACTAGTTTATCAAAAGTATGATATAATTAGGTGTTTATTTCCAAATTGATGGAGCTTTATAAGCTATAAATCAAAAGGATTATTAATGCTAATAACTTAATATACTATGGATCTAATACAATAATAGTTATTATTAATTATTTATTAATAATAACTGCTCTATTTGAATCTGCTTCAGTTAGAAGAATTTAAGCTGAGTAAAACTTATGATAAAATTTTTTAAAAGGTGGGGAAGGAATCAAGATTGGGCAGAGTGAAAAGCTGAACAATAATGCACATCCCAGGAAGCCTCAACCAACCCAATGTTGAGCTCTGGACTGAATATTGCCCATCAGGGCCATCTTGCACTGGGCTAAAACAACTGGGGCTTTATCCCCACCTGGCACGGTCACTGGATCAGGGCTGCCCCAGGAAGGGTGGCCTTGGGCGAGGAGGCTCTCTACAAGTGAAGGTGTGGGTCTGCTGACTACACCGCTTGCAACATGGCACCAAGCCCTCCCTGGGCCGCACATCTCTGTAGGTATGAGCCACACTGCTCACGGAACAGGGAAGAATGGCACGTGGCTAAGTATTTTAGTCAATCCACGCATCTTGAATACCTTGAATTCCCCCAACGGGAGTCCATTTCTAATGTTCATCTTACTTATTAACAACAAACTAATTTCAGCAATAAAAATCCATTTCTGACATTCACTATGCCAATGAACAAAGCCTGTGGTATTCAGTGAGATATGGATCATGGAAGCACTCGAGGTGGTGGCTTCTGGGATGTAGCTTTTCTGATAAAATCCTAGATGACTATCCTGGAGTGGGATTTTCTATTAGAGCAACTGACCGTCCTTGGAGTAAACGCTTAAAGCTTGAACAAACCAGCACACACATAATATGAGCAACCCTACCTCGCTGAAGTATTTCCAAGTAAATCACAGACATCCCGACAACTCTCTTTTCAATGCGCTTGTCTTTGGGGTCTTAGACGTTTACCCCCTCTTCTTGTCCAGTCACACTGCCTTAGGGACTATTTAATTGCAAGGAACAGAAACTACTCAAACTAGTGGAATTTAACGACGGTTACTGTCAGGACACAAGGATTCGACACACAACCTCCAGACACTGAGGCTGGCAAGGAAGACTCTCTGGATCCCTCGGGGTGGAGCTGGGTGCTGGGATCTCAAGCTCTTCCTGCCTCTCTCCTGGGGCCTCAGGCTCTCCTCTGCTTTCCTCTGTGTGTCAGCTCCTATCTCCAGCTTCTCTCTGCCTTTCGGCTTACTCATTGGCACACTTCCTCTGTCTTGATTCGACATAACCACCGTCATTGGACCATCTCCATGTCTCTGAGGTCAATGTCTTGAGAGAGAAAAAAAGAAAGAGAAAATATGACAGGTACAGCCCTGCCGATAGCCTAGCATCCCCTGAATTGGTTGAACACCGTGGTCCAGTCCCCTGCGGCCAGGAGCGAGGTATGAGCAAGACGCAAGGCGAATGGGTTCCTCCTTCTAGGGGCCATGGGAGGACAAATTCCCCAAGGAGAGGATGGAGATGGGGGGGCTCTGACCAGCATCTCTGACATGTCCACCCCAGTCCTACTTACACCTCTGTGTGTGTGTGTGTGTGTGTGTGTGTGTGTGTGTGTGTGTGTACATGCACAAACACACACAGGTACACCCAGGCACACCACATGTAACTGATTAAGCTAATCCAAGAGTTACTGCCAAAGGCCATGTATTCAAATTACAATATTCAACTACACACATATATGTGTCTTCCTCGATCTGGTTCATAAAGGAATGTCTTCTGGTTATCTTTCTCTGAAACCTCCTCTGCTACAAATGCCACCTTCCAGGCTGTAACCCAAGGAGGTCTGAATTGACTTTTCCTCAGTGACAGCCACTTCCACCTACTCTGGGTGATGCCAGGGCTAGAATGGTGCAGTGAGTCCCTCACAGACACACGTCGTCAAAGGCTGTGAGTCCAGGAGCTCGTGACCAACCCTATTCTATAGTAGACTCTCCAAGGAAACTCTGGCTTTGGCCTCAGCTCTAACTGGACCTCAGGACAAGCTACCAGCCCCGGGAACGGATTCATGAAAGCAGAGCTGTCCTCTAGCCTGAGTACATAGAAGCCTCAACTTGTTCTGTTTCCTTTCATGCTTGTTTGCATAATTTGGAATTTCCCAGGGACACCAACTAGTCGTATCAACCAGGCATCCTTAAGCAGGCAAAGCAATGATGCAAAGAGAGCCCTGGGTCCAGCTTGGTGGAACCACTCACTTCTGCCAAGGGCAGAGACAGGGCAGCCCCTGCCCAGGCCCAGCAGGCTCCCTCATCCCCCATGCCCTTACCCCCTTTGACTCTTATCCCCTTGCTGGGGCCAGAGCCTTTATCCCCATTCACAGGAACAATGCAGAAAAAGTAGAGACATCTCAGGTAGAAAGGACCCTGCCAAAGTGAAGACCTCAGAAACACTTAAAGAGGAAAGGCTGCTGTTCCTTCCCAGACCCCCTTGTTAGGGAAGGAATAGGGAAGACCTGAGTAAAAACCTCTATTTGCCTGGTCCCCTTCCCCCTCCCCTCTCAAGCTCATATGGCTGGAGAACTCACTGGCTTCCAGGAATAATTAGGTAAGTGTTTGCTGGAATATTCTCTCCTGGAAGCCTGTTGGAGAAACTTCCAAAACTGAGGGCAACTGGATGAAAGCTTTCTTCTTTTCAGTTTTACCTGAGTCTAGCTGCCCTGGCAAGTGCCAAGGGGGCCACACCTGTGTGATGGGGCCCCTTGCCATGAAGCCCGGGAGAGGGCAGGGCCTCTGGGCCCTCAGGCGGCTGACCCAGGTGTCTGTCTAGGTTTGTGGGTGGTTCCATGTGCCAGCTTTGCCGTAGAGCCTCTCACTGGGAAAGGGGCCCTACTGGTCTTTGATCAGCCATTGCCTTTAGGGGGCCTCTCGCTGCAGAGACACTAGTCCGGGCTGACTCAGTCATCTGCCTTCACAACCCCCCTTCCCAGGCCTTTGCCGAGGGATCCATGAGGGGTTAGGGCTCTTCTTCTCTCCCCAGACAAAGCCCCCAAGTGTTCATTCATCCTGTCCTTTTTTCCCACGGGCAAGCTGGCTGGTAAACTGGCAGGAGCTGATGCCCATTAGGGAGATCCCGGAGCTGAAAACACTGAAGAGCCTGTCCCCCCCGAGAGCCAGCACCCAGATCCCAGAAACACTTTCCTTCCTGACAACAAAGCCTGCCCGCCCCGGTTCAGTTACTGACGGTGGGACTTCTTGCTACAGTAGCAAGAGCAATCAACTAACAAGCAAAGGAAAGAACCAAACCAAACCAGATTTGTAGGTTCTTCCTGTATATCCCTTCCACACGGTTACTTTCCTTTCCCATGACTACACGGGTAGGAATAAGACAGATGAGATGACGGAGGTGGGGCACCATTCTATTTGAGGACACGTGTGCTGTTTGTGTACGTGGGTGTTCTCTACAGTCCAATAATAGGGGACAAACAGGCTACCAGGGCGGTGATCTGGAACCCAGACTCTGGAGCCCAGTTGCCTGGGTTTGAACCCTGGCTCCATCACTTCCTGGATTTGTAACATTGGGTTAGTTATTGAACTTCTCTGTACCTTGGTTTCCCCATGGAGTAAAATGGGGGATAATATTAGTACAGCTGTCCCATGGTGGTGTTGTGGGTACTAAACAAGTTAATACGTAGTAAGCATGTCCAGCAGTGTCTGGCAAAGAACGCACTATATGAATGCTCGCCCTTGTCATAGAGATAGCTATGATATGAGATTTGTCTTTCCATCACTATAAACTTGGTTATCACAGCTTATACCATAATTGGGGAGCAAGTCTCATTTATAATTTATTTATAATGAATACCTGGCTACTTCCAAAAAAGATTTAAAGTGGCTGAACAATGACAGTAACTGGAAAATCTGTCAGTGAAGGTCTCGTTTGTAGTAATTTTGTAAAGGATAGGAATTTTTAACCTGAGGGAAAAACTTCTTTCATCCTCCCTCCCTCCCTCCCTCCCTCCCTTCCTTCCTTCCTTTCCTTCATTTATGATGGTGTTGTAGTGGAAAGCATCCTAACCTGTCAATGGGGAGACCTTCGTAAAAGTCATGGGAATGATGTAGTACTCAGTGACTCCCTGTGGGATGCAATAATACCATGTCTGAGCAGCTGCAATGTGCCAGGACCGGATGCTTCACAGATGCTCCCTTTGATTCTCATAATCAGCTCTGCGATGGAGAAGGTACTATTATTTCTACCTTGCAGATGAGGAAGCAGAGTCGGGGGTTTAAGTGACCTGCCCAGTCACAAAGCAGGTAAGTGGAGGAGCAGGGTTCCACCCCCCCTTCCAATCCTCACATACATCATTCACTTGTACCCTGAATAGTTTCTGTTATGGGTTGAGTTGTGTTCCTCCAAAAGATGTGCTGAACTTCTAACCCCCAGTACCTCAGAAAGTGACTGTATTAATAATATTAGTCAAGGTTCCTTAGAGAAAGAAGACTATCTATCTATCTATCTAGAGATTTATTGTAAGGAATTGGCTCATGTGATTGTGGAAGCTTGGCAATTCCAAAATCTGCAAAATACGCTGGCAAGATGGGTACCCAGAGAGAAGTTTCAGTCTGAGTCCAAAGGCAGTCTGTCTGCTACCGGAATCCCTTCTTGTTAGGAGGAGGTCAGCCTTTGTTCTATGCAGGCCTTCAACTGACTGGATGAGGCCCACTCATGTTATGAAGGGTAATGTGCTTTACTAGAAGCTTATGGTTTTAAATGTTAATCTCATTTTAAAAATACCTTCACAGAAACATCTGACTAATGTTTGACCAAATATCTGAGTGCCATAGTCTAGTCAAACTGACACATAAAATTAACTATCACAGTGACCTTATTTGCAGATGTAATTAGTTAAAATGCAGTCTTAGGAGAGACTTCAATCCAATATGACTGGTGTTCTTATAAAAAGGAAAACTTGGACACAGAGACAGACAGGCACACAGAGAAAATGCCACGGGAAGATGAAGGCAGAGATTAGGGTGCCAACAAACCACCAGGAGCTAGGAAGAGGCATGGAACAGGTTCTTCTTCAGAGCCTTCAAAAGGAACCAATTTGCTGACATCTTGATCTCAGACTTCTAGCCTCCAGGACTGGGAGACAAATTTCTGTTGTTTAAGCCACCCATCTTGTGATACTTCTTCATGGCAGCCCTAGCTTCCCATAATGCAAACAGTGTAGAAATAGAGAACAAAGATACCAACTCCTCGGCTTCAGAATCCATTATCCAACTATGGACAGAAGAAAAATCTGAAATAAGATGTGAGCAGGCAGCACCCATTTCTCCCTGCTTTCTCTCCATCCACAGCCTCCCCCACTTCCAAGCCAACAGATAAAGCCCTCAACCCGAATAGAGAGAGGACAGTTGAAGAGGAAACGAGAGAGTTAGACGCAGTGTGGAAGCTGTGCATCCTTTCAGTCCTCCCTACACGAGCCAGCTCACAGATGTGGGTGTGTCTGTTGAAGATACACACAAGGGATTCCTTCCAAGTTTGGAGATCTGAGAAAGGAAAGGACCTGTGCTCTCTATGATGGATGACATGCAGGGCAACTGTAAGCTTGCTCCATTGTCGTGTATCAACCATGGGGTAGAAATGGCAGCATGTCATACAGGGCCAGAGGCTATCCTGAGTTCCCTGTGTTCCTAAAGGGGGGTGGGTGGCCATCAGAAAATACCCAAGACTCCTCAGTGAGACACAAGAGAGAGCAGGCCCATGGGGCCTTGAGACCAGAACGAGGGGACACTACATCAGAAGGGTGCAGCCCATGGGCAGGACGGCGGGAGATCCGGGAGGATGTTTAGGTAGGATGGGGTGCATCTGAAACAGCAGGCCATCAGAGCACCAAAAAGTAGGTGTCTAGCCACCACCCCCTTCCCAAGCCCTCAGCACCATGTTGGCAAATGTGAAAGCAGCCAGCTTCAGGGATAAGGAGAAAGAGGGAGAAGAAAATCTTGATTGTGAATTGGCTATAAAACCAGACTGGGGGCTTCCCTGGTGGCACAGTGGTTAAGAATCCGCCTGCCAATGCAGGGGACACGGGTTTGAGCCCTGGTCCGGGAAGATCCCACATGCCTCGGAACAACTAAACCCGTGCACCACAACTACTGAGCCTGCGCTCTGGAGCCCGCGAGCCACAACTACTGAAGCCTACCCACCTAGAGCCCAAGCTCCGCAACAAGAGAAGCCACCGCAATGAGAAGCCCGCGCACCACAATGAAGAGTAGCCCCCACTCACCGCAACTAGAGAAAGCCGCGCGCAGCAACAAAGGCTCAACGCAGCCAAAAAAATAATAATAAATAAATTTATATATATAAAAAAACCAGACTGGCTAGGAAGGCGTTGAATTTGACTGTGCGTATCTGAAAATAGCTAGATTAAATTTTCTGTATCAGTTTAAATGAGAATCAGATGGAAAGTCTCCTTTCCTGGTCATACCTTCAGACACGTGCAGATTTGTGCATATACATACACATTTGGCATCTGTTGGCAGAATCTGCTGTTTCTCCCTGACCACCATCTTCTGAATCAGAGCTCCCCAAGGCTGGGGACCTTAGGTAAGTCACCCCTTATGTTGTGCCCTGGGGAGGTCTGTGACGGCAGTGATGGTCATGTCCAGATGGCTACTGACCATCCATTCCCATGCCTCAGGCCCTTCCTCAGGTCTGTTTACCCACGAATTTTTTTTTTTTTAATCTATTAAGCAGCCACTTTGCCTATGAATCCTCCACAGCCAGATGTCTGTGACATGATATCTATATTCTCACATTATCTGTTAGAGACAGAGGCAGCAGCTTGAAAGCCTTAACTGGTAAGTTCTAAGTGGTGGTCCATAAAGTCATCAGAACGGAAGGCGTTATCTGCATGTGAACGTGCTTTCTACGAAGTAACATAGGCATATTAGTAACATTCACATATTTCCTGCTGCTGCTGTGCTCCTCCTACTATTATGATCACATTTGTAGAGTAGGAGAAAGATGGCAGCGCTGAGAATCCAGAGGCCTGGCATCCATTCCCGGACCTCTACTAACTGGTTTTGGGAACCAGGGCAAGTCATCTAAAGTTTTTTCTTATCTAGGAAATGCAAAGCTTGTATAACTCACACAGGACTCAACTAGAAGATCCTTATGGCCCTTTCAAGCTCTAAAATTCTATAGTTTTTCACAGTTCTTACATTTTCTAGTTGTTTGCGGGAATCTCATGAATATAATCAAATGGATGTCCAGAAAACTTAATGGAGAACGAGTTTTCTTGTTTTTAATACAGTAGAAACTTGAAATGCAGGTTATAGAGGGCCCACAAAAGTACAGAGGGTTGTTTAAAGCCCAACTGCTTGAATTGGAACTTATTTTTAATGTGGGTTTACCCACCACACAAACACATGCACACACACACACACACAAGAATCTCATATTAAGAGGTAATATGTTTCTGAAAATATGCATATTAAGTTAAATTTTTGTTAATTGAAATATTTTGATTACACAGAGAGCATACTAAATTTTTTTCAAAAAGAAAGAAAACCCTAGTAAGTCCTCAAAGCTAAACAAAACCGAACCAAACCACACCAAACCAATACAACTCTAAATTTTTGTCTTACAAGGACTCATATTATCATTTATTTGCTTACAATTAAGAGTTTTTTCCCTTGGAGGTCAGTTTTTATTTTTATTTATTTATTTATTTATTTATTTATTTATTTATTTTTTTTTTTGCTGTACGCGGGCCTCTCACTGTTGTGGCCTCTCCCGTTGCGGAGCACAGGCTCCGGACGCGCAGGCTCAGCGGCCATGGCTCACGGGCCCAGCCGCTCCGCGGCACGTGGGATCCTCCCGGACCGGGGCACGAACCCGCGTCCCCCGCATCGGCAGGCGGACTCCCAACCACTGCGCCACCAGGGAAGCCCGGAGGTCAGTTTTTAAATAAGGCATACCTATAAATAATTATGATGAAATAATAACAATGACTTTCATATGCTATTTGTGAATTTTGTTTACTGTTTTGAAGTTTTATTTCACATAGAGTAAGTCTGGTTATCTGACATGCCTCAGCAGGAGTCATGATTTGTAGGCACTTCTTTCAAATCTATTTATGCCTCTGGTTTTGAAAATATAACACAACAAAAATTAATAATAATATCATCATCTACTCAGTGAATATGTGTTTCACCTGGCAATAGACCATTTGCGCTTTAGAAACAGGTATCAACTTGTATGTTTTCAAAACGAGGAAGTTACAACAGACCTTGAAGAACAGCTCATTTTGTAGTCTCACAGCAAAATTCGAATGTTGGAATCGTAGGACATGAAGGATAAAATGAAAACCTTAAAAGCTACCGGAAAGGGGGCTTCCCTGGTGGCGCAGTGGTTGAGAGTCCGCCTGCCGATGCAGGGCACACGGGTTCGTGCCCCGGTCCGGGAAGATCCCACATGCCGCGGAGCGGCTGGGCCCGTGAGCCGTGGCCGCTGAGCCTGTGCGTCCGGAGCCTGTGCTCCGCAACGGGAGAGGCCACAACAGTGAGAGGCCCGTGTACCGCCAAAAAAAAAAAAGCTACTGGAAAGAAAGACATATTTCTCAAAACAAAAACGAAAAACAACATCAGACTAACAACAAATTACTCGCGAGTAGGAACAGATGGCAAGAATACAGGGAGAAAATATCTTCCAGGAGTGGACAGAAAGTAACTGTCAACGTAGACTTATATACTCAGCTAAGCTATTAATTACAAGTGCAGGTGAAATAAAAGATATTATTACAAAGTACTTATTGCCCACTGAAAGAACTGAAAGAACTACTAAAGGATATAAATAAGAAGGAAAATGCATCTAGAAAAAAAGGACTGAGATGCCAGAAGCAAAGATATGCAAAGCAATCTGCAAAACATCTTGGTAAATATAAATATTGACAATGTTTATGGTTAAGAATCCAACCCTTTTTGATGTTTCAAACAAGGAGGAACTTAATTGTAAATAACGTGGAAAACACAGAAAATGGGAGGAGGAGTTTCAGATGGAAGTTAAAAACTAACCAAGGTCTCTGTTTTGGGAGGAGGAAAATAAAAATGATCTTAACATCTTTTTGAAAAATATAAAGTTATGTTTTATGTTAAAAAATGTATATTACAAAAACAATAGAAATGGAATGTGTATCTTCCAAGTTGATAGAGAGAAGAAAAAGGAAAATAAAGAGTGTTAGAAAAAGAGAAAGAAGTAAAAGTTTGGTTAATAGTAAAAAAAGAAATAAGAGTAGAAATGAGACTAAATATCTCATCAACCAAAATAAATGTCACTGTAATTATTTGTTAAAAAGAAAGGGACTTTTAGGTTGAATTTTAAAAATCAAGGTATAACCTATCAATCAAGAATCATACCTAAAAATTTACACAGAAAGTTTGAAATAGATAAAGACACACGAGGATAATACTTATCAAAGCATATTTTGTTTTCCTCCTCAATAGCAGGACAGAGTTGCATTGGGAGCTTATATCAGAGACTCTAAGCTAGTTTGTTAGCATCTCGAGAGCTTTTTCATTCAAGCACCTCCACGACCAGCACAGTGCCTTACACATAGTAGGTATCCAGTAAATGCTCACAGAAAGGGCAGATAGGAAATTTTGGAAAAGCATTTGAAATGCTCTATCCCACCACTTAATTTTACAGGTATTATGGGACATGTGTTAGTTTACATGTATTAGTTGACTTTCCCAAAGGTACACAGGTATTCCTACTACCTCTAGTAAATAAACATCCTATGCCCTACAATTTACAATGGGCTTTTAACATTTTTTATTTAGGTATATTCATGTAAAAATGGACTGTGTACAACTTGATGAATTTTGACAACTGTATATGCCCCTGAAACCACCACAATCGGGATGCAGAACATTTATATTACCCCAGGCCCTCTGAAGTTTACCCCTCCCTCCACCCCCATCCCTAGGTAACGACGGATGTGCCTTTTGACATTATAGATTGGCTTGCATTCTCCAGAATTTTACGTAAATGGAGTCAAACAATATGTGCTCTTTTGTGTCTGGCTTCTTTTGCTGAGCATGATTTTGAGATTCATTCATGTTGTTGAATGTATCCGTAGTTCTTTTCTCCTTCTGCCTTCTCCTCCTTCTTCTTTTTTTGGGCTGAACAGTATTCCATTTTATGGATGCACCACAATGTCTTTATCCATTCGCCAACTGATGAACATTTGGGTGGTTTCTAGTTTGGGTTGCTGTGAATTAAGCTCTATGAACATTTATGTGGACAAGTCTTTATGTGGACATGGGTTCTCATATCTTTTGGGTAAATACTTAGAAGTAGAATGGCTGTATAGTAGGTTTACTTTTTTAAAACATTTTTATTGAGATATAATTCACATACCACACAACTCACCCATTTAAAGTGTACAATTCAATGGTTTTTAGTACGTTTAGAGAGTTGTGCAACCATCATCACACTGAATTCTAGAACATTTTCATCACCTGAAAAAAAGCCCTCTTAGCTATTATCCTTCCACCACGTCATTTCCCACACCCCCAACCACTAATCTACTTTCCATCGCTAAAGATTTCCCTATTTTGGACTTTCATATGAACGGAATTGTATGATTTGTGGGTTTTTTGTGATGGCTTATTTCACTTACCATAATGTTTACGTTGGTTCATATATCCTGTAGCAGATATCTTAATTCTTTTCTTTTTGACATTTTTTTTTAGAGCAGTTTTAGGTTCAGAGCAAAACTGAGAGGAAGCTATAGAGATCTCCCATATACCACCCCGACACACACCACACATGCATAGCCTCCCCCATTACTGACATCCCCCACCAGATGGTACATTTGTTATAGCTGATGAACCTACAATGATACATCATTATCACCAGAGTCCACAGTTTACCTTAGGGTTCACGCTTGGTGTTTTTATGTCTGCATAATATTTCATCATATGTGTACATCACATTTATTGATCAGCTCATCAGTTGAACATTTGGGTGGTAGGTTTATTTTTAAGAAACTGCTGAACTGTTCCTCAAAGTGGTCGTACCATGTTATATTCCCACCAGCAGTATATGAGAGCTCCGGTTGCTCCATATCCATGCCAACACTTATTATTTTCAGCCATTCCTGCTGTTGAGAAGCAGTTCCTAGCCAGAATTGCTAACTAGAGGGCTCTGGGTATAAATCAGGCCATCAGGCTCTCTGGTCTCTGGGCAGGTAAGGGTAATAAGGACATAGCTTCATGCTTAGGCAAAGGCAGGGAGAGGAGAACTGTGTACTTGAGCCTGAAGAATGAGACTCACTTTTGGTGCCCACAGGGAGTTAGTGACACTGACGACACAGTCTCCATCTATTCAGCCCAGTGCTTTGTGTGGGACGGGATTACTATATACACAGCTGACAGGCACGGGACATTCAGTCACCCGCCTCCATGCAAATGTGGGGAACGAGACCAGGAAAAGCAAGTCATGGCCTGATTCTTTCATGCAGGGGAAAGTCCCAGTTCTTTCTTGAATGGTCCATTCTGGGCTGGGGGAAAATCCCTCCCTCTTTTCTACCAGGTACAGTGGGGAACAGGCTAGAGGCCCATTTTCTTGGCTTAATTGTTCTATCCTAAGCTTACCCACCCATTTGGAGATGAAGAAAACACAGTATTCCATTGTCCCCAACCTTGGAGCTGATCAGGAGGGTTCTGGCTAAGCTGGTTAAAGAGAACTCTGAGACAGCTGCTGGAAAGCGGAGGTCCCACTGGAGCCTACCTCATACCCGAAGGAATGGCTCCAAAGAAATCAGAGGCCTCCATTGGAAATAAAATCATAAAAGTATGTTTTAGTCCAATCAGGCTGCTATAACAAAATGCCACAAACCGGGTGGCTTATAAAAAACAGAAATTTATTTCTCACAGTTCTGAAGGCTGAAAGTCTGAGATCAGGATGCCAGCAATGGTCAGGTGAGAACCCTTTTCCCATTGCATCTTCACATGGTGGACGGGGAGCTAGCTCTCTGGGGCCTCTGTGGTGCCTCATTTATAAGGGCACTAATGCTTTCCATTGGAGCTCCATCTTCATGACCTAATCAACTCCCAAAGGTGCCATCTCCTAATACCATCACATTGGGATGTCAACATACGAATTTTAGGGAGCTACAAACATCCAGACCATAGCAAAGTACTAGAAGAAAATATGAAATTTTAAAAATTATCTCAGAGAGAAGGTTTTGTGTGCTACTTAGCCATAGAATACAAATGATAAATTTGACTATATACGAATTAAAAAATTTTTACATGGCCAAAATTCCCATAAACAAAGTCAAAAATAAAATGATAAGCTGGGAAAATATCTGCAATGCTTATTACAGACAAAGTGTTAATTTCCTTAACATATCAAGACTTCCCACAAGCCAGCAAGAAATGTACCAAAAATCCAGTAGAAAAATGGTAGAAATGAACAGAAAAGCCACAGAAAAGGAAACAGTATTGATTCCTTAATATTGGGGAAAGATGATCAACTCTACTCGAGAAGAGAAATGCAAATAGAAAAGAGATACTGTTTTTTGCCTGGAGGTGGACACCACATCCAGACAAACTCTGTCACGAACAATCACACCTCCTCTCTATTCTTCTAAGGGCCCTTTCATCTTTCCTAAAAATAATTTCCTCTCCCCTAAGATCATGTACCTCCCCCTTCCCCTTCCCCTATTAAGATGGTGTTTAAACCTGAATTCTAAGCCACTGTGGGATTCACTCACTTTTCCCTGGCTATCTCCCATGTATCCATGAGGTATACATGTTAAAACTTCTCTTGTTAATCTGTGTTTTATTACAGGGGTCTCAGCTAAGGACTTAGAAGGGCAAAGGGAAATTATTTTTCCTCTCCTACAGGGCCTTGGCTTCAGAGGACCCCCTCCGGGCATGCTCAGGACCAGTCAGGGAGTGAGTGTTCCTGAGGTTCCGGAAGGGAGGAAGGCTGTGGAACTTTATTTCCTTTTCCGAAAGAGCGGAGGGTCTCTCACTGGTTGGGTGTTCTGGGTGGGGGAGAGAGTGGCACAGGGCAAGGGGGTGGAAAGTAAATTTAGTAAGTTCGCAATATTTTGCTCAGTGTTACACGTGAAGCAACCAGGATGCAATGAATATGAGCTTCTCTGGCCTGGAAAGGCTTGCCAAGACTGGCTGGAGACAAATATGTGGGAGAACCATGGGAGTGGGGTGCTAAAGCCATGTGCGTGCTGGTCCAGCGGCCCACAGGGGAGCCACTGTAGAGAGCTGCAAGAAGCTTCATGCCATCAGCATGGCCGCTGCCGCTGGGAGGGTGAGCCGGGCCCTGAGTGCTCTCTGCCCAAGGTGGGCCTGCATTGTAGGGGTGCTTGAGTGGTGCGACCTGGGTGTCCCGTCCTAGAGTTTGCATCCTAGAAGCCCATGGTTCCAGTACTGGATGAACAGGGACCATGGAGAGAGCTTCCCCACAGATATAAAGATGGCCAGGTTTGTTGGTCCTCCCTTCACTGCCCACGGACCTGCTGAAGGATCTGGACTCTGGAACATTCACAGCAATGCTTCTTCTTCTCATCTTAAGTCTGTCGTGTTTCAAGTACATTATCGATAACATAAGCGTTTGTAGGCGGCAAGCAGTCCATCCGTAGCTAAGCGTGTTCCAAGGTCCAACTTAACACAGCTTCGGAACACGACTCCTTTGCTAGCAAATTAGACACTTGCAGTAGCTGGATGCCAGGAAAGTCCCTTTAAATACTGTAAGGGCCTGAACCATTGCTGATGTGGGAGAAGACTCCCCGGGTCTTTCATGTGAAGCTGGAGGGGTGCCTGCCCCAAAGATTCTGGCCCTACCCTCCAGCTACCTGCTCCATCTCACCTGGCTGAGACCTGGATGGAACCAGGATTCAGCATCTCAGAGGTCAGGAACAAGACAGCAAGGGGCATCCGGGTCCCATTCAGGCTCTGTGTGATTCTGGCCCGGTTGGGTCCTTGGTGCCAGGACCACAGGCTTTCAGAAGGAGATTCGAGCTGACAAACGGACAACAGAACATCATAATGGCAGAAACAACCTCAGGGCTGGAAACAGATGCTGTAATCACAGGAGAAAAAAACCCACAACAAATTCCAAAATCTGACCCTTAAGATGCCTGGATCAGGGAGGGGAAGGAAGGAGAGATTCCCCTTATAGTGGAAACAGGGCAACATGAAGAACGTTGTGCAGTCAAGCTGAAAATTAAACAGATGTGAGTTTCTTTAATTCAAAGCCTTAATTATTCTGACGTCTTCCATAACTTAATCTAAGCCATCACTTCAGCTTTAATTATGCATAATGAAATGGATTACTTGCAGTAACTAATATGATAGGAAAAACTGAGAGGTGAGAATTGGTAAATTGGCAACTGTTTATTCATCTTTTTTTTTCAGCCCATGTTTATTGACTACCTACTATGTTGCAGCCTTTACTACAGTCCTATTAGGAAAAATATAGCATATACTATGGGCCAGTTTCTTTTACTTCATTAGCTCATGGACTGCTTGCAATAATACTGCATCACAGGTATTATTCTCCCTGATTTATAGAAGTGGAACTGAGATTCTGAAAGGGTAAATAATTTGCCTAAGGTCACGCAGCAAAAACTTTTTTTTTTTTTTTTTGCCATTTACCTATTTTAGAGAGAAACGTACAGACTGACATTTTGAATCTTAACTCCTGTTTTTGTTCTTGTTTTGGCCGCACCGCACAGCTTGTGAGATCTCAGTTCCCCAACCAGGGATTGAACCCCGGGCCGTGGCGGTGAAAGCCTGGAATCCTAACCACTAGGCCACCAGGGAACTCCCTTAACTCCTGTTTTACACAGGAAAAGTCAACTTTTCCTAAGGGAAAAATGAGTGATCAAAATTGTCCTTTTGGGAAATTAACCTGACAGTTGCCTGTAGGATGCATCAGATGCTGCAGAGACAGTCCAGGTCAGAGGCCAGGACCTAAGTCAGAGAGGTGGCAGCCAAACTGGAAAAAGAAGCTACATGGGGCACTGTGGAGGCTAGAAGGGGCTCGATGAAGATTTGGACATGATGGGCAAGTTACTCATCCTCTCCGAGCCTTAGTTTCCTTGTGCCCAGAAGGGGCTGTAACCGGTTTATTTAGCAGTTTCAATCCAGGGGCCTATAAACAGAAATGGTTTTATTTTTCCTCCAGTCATCGTTTTTAATCTGCCTCTGTTCCATCTCCCTTTCTTGTTTCTTAATAGCTTGTTTCCTGGTCACTTTCAGTTAGTCATCGTCCTTGATAGTCACAGCTTCCATCTCAAACTCAGATCTCACTTCCAGCCTCTCCCCTGCTGCAGCCTTGGCGCCTGGGCGTGGGGTGTGGTCGGCTCCCTTGCCCTGGGGGGAAAGTGGGGGGAGGAGGGGGAGGAAAGGGGAGGAGCGTGGCTCCCTAGCTGGCCCTCCTTGCTGTCTCCCTCCATTGGCTGTGGTAGCTCTCTGGGTTCATACAGACTAACTAGCCAGGGGTGACCTCTGTGTATCCAAATGCTGGTTCACTTGTGGGGCACACATGCTCTTCAGAGCACCTGGGGGTCTCCCCGCGGCTCATGTCCCTGGTGGGGAGGAACAACGCCCCCATCCATCCCCTGCCACCAGCCTTGGGCTGCTGGGCACCCCTCTCCCAGCAAGCAGTTCTCGAGTGAAAGGAGCAGGAGAGAGCGTCCAGTCCTGCTTCCTTCCACTGTGTCCACTGTCTTTCTCCTGCACCACGTTGAGGGCATGGGCTGCTCCACCACCACCTTCCCTCTGCATGGCCACTGCTCCTTGTCTGGGTGGAGGCTGGACTCGAGCTGTGGTTCACTCACCGGGCCTTGTAGCCTGGCACAGGGCTGCATGGGGCCTGAAAACACTGCACAGGGCAACACCTGGCCCCAAGGGATGGGCCACATCACCCCCCAGTGGGCAGAAGCTTCCTCCAAAATCTTCCTCCACTGACATCTTTGAGGGCTGGAGGGGCAGTGGATGGAGTCAAAGGGCAGTGTCTACGGTTGCAGGTCTGCCTTGAGGAGGGGTCTGGCCCCAGCTCTTGGTTCCTCTCTTTATTTTATTTATTTTTGGTTTTTTTTTTTCGGCTCCTCTCTTTAGAATGAGGGCTTTAGTCTCCAACTCTGAGTCTGACTCATCAATTCAGGACAGCAGAAAAATTCCTACTTGCCTACCCCTGTTTCCGAGAATGACAACATGCCTGGTGACAGGGAGCCCATCACGGATGACTCTGTTTATGTCCAGCTTTTACCATCCACTCTTTCTTTGCTCTTTTGACTTTTCTTCTGGGGTTCTCTGTGCAGATGCATGGTGGGTGTGGACTTTTAAGATGGACTCCTAGCTGACCAGGGCTGGTTGGCTGGCCTCTTGGTACCATGTGGTCACAGAAGGGGGAAATCAAAGAACAAACAGTCCTGTGGTGTTTGGAGTCTCCCATAGTGACACTAAAGCCTCTGTTTGTTTTCTCGCATGGTAACAAAACCAGGAGGGGAAGGAGAGTGGTACCTGGAATAGACTCTGGGTGTAAGGCGGGTTTCAGGTCCTGGGTAACACGCTGGAAGGGTGCACAGAAGTGAACTAAAGATGCAGGAGGCCGTCCTCTTCCTGCTTCTCCTGGGCGCCCTGTCAGGTAGGAACTCCGTTTTGCCACCTGTCTTGGCCCATTCAGTTTGCTTGATATCATTGTGTGATAAAGTCCCCAAAGAGAAAATTGCCTCTGGGAGGCTTTGTTCAAGTGTGGGCTTCTCAGCATCAGGGAGCCCTGAGAGGCTGGGATGGCGTATCTGGAGAAGAGGGTACCCCAAAAGCCACCATCTAATCAATGTTCATACAGACTTCACTTCCCCTCTTGTGCTAACTGGCCTGCGTGGTCCTTTCAAGACCTAAAATTGGGAAAAGAATTTTGCTAGTAGGGCTTTTTATGTATGTCAGCCAGGCTTTGTGGAGATTCTGGTCTTACTCTGGAGGCTTCTGGGGGTAAACTGAGGTTGCAAATCACCCTATGGGAAAACCGAGGTACTGAGGGGCTAGTGTCTCAGTCTTGAGCAAAGAAAATTTCTGATAGAAGCCAAAGATTCACCTCGTGCTTCTGGCACTCCCTCTTCTTAACTCAAGAGCTTCAAGAATCTTGGATGATTTTTCAGTGTTGTCAGCTTGGATTACTTAAATTGAGCTTTTTAAATTAAATCTTATTTTTGAACAGGTAGTATATGCATTATGTATGGAATTCAATCATGTTAAATTTGCAGATAAATTTAGGGATAATTTACATCTTTGATGAGTTATATAGTAAAAATGCTTAGAGTGTCTGGTACCTAGTAAATGCTTAGTAAATGTTAGTGATTATTATGTACGACGTTGAGTCTTCCTATCCAAGAACAGGGCTCTAGAAACTTGTTCAAGTCTTCATTTGTTTTCTCAGGAGTATTTTGAGATTTTTTCCTTCATATAGATCTTGCACATTCTGATTGTTTAGTTCTAGTTCTTTTTCTTTTTATCAGTTGTAAATGGAATTTTCTCTTCCCTCTTATCTTTCAATTGATTGTTATATAATGTATGGAAGTTTTTTGCTGAGCTATCTTATTATTTGTAATGATGTTTCAGTTGATTCTCATGCACTTTCCAGGTTTGAAGATGATAAATATTTGTTCTTTTCCTCGCTTGTTTTTTTCTTTTAATCTCTTATTTCTTTCTCTTATCCAACTGCTGGGCCTGTACCTTCAGATTGTTGTTCAGTAATGATGAGCGTATACTCTTGTCTTGATCTCCGTGAAGCATGATGTTAGCTTTTGGTAGGAAATAGCTTTGGGTATGTTTTATATGTTAAGGAGATAGCTTTTATTCTTATTTAGGCTATTTGCTTGTAAATCAAAATGGATTTTTAAATCAGATGTTTTTTCAAGATCTATAGAAAGGACCACTTGATTTTCCTCTTTGATCTGTTAATAACATAAATAAATCACGGTTTCCTAATAATATTGAACTGTCTTTAACCTTGGGCTTTTAGAGGGCAGGAGGAACTGTGAGTGTGAAGCTGGGCCTTGAGCTTCTCAGACTCTCACTTGAAGTAAACATTGGAGGTTTTCCCAGAAATATAGGCTTTTAGGATCATAATCATTTGAGTTAAGAGGTGACATTTATTGTCATTGGGGGAAGAGTGAGGTTAAGAAGGACCCAGCATCTTATACTGAAACACTATAATTTGGAACCTTCTCATCAGATGTGTAAAAGGAACAGATCACAAAAGTTTGCAAGAAATACTTGAGATTCTTTATAAAAACCACATTCCAATCCCTCCCTCTCCAAAAGACCATGCACTGTACTGCACTTTTGCTTCCACAGGTCAAATCCTATTTTTTGGAAGGTCTGCTGTGATGCAGACTGTTTCTCTCTCACCTTCTTAGGTGAGTCTGAGAACCTGATCCTTACCCTTGCCCTCAAAAACATCAGGGTCACAGAGGATTGGGGGACGGGAACAGCCACACCAGTCCCTGCCTTCAGGGAATTGGAAACACGCATCACCAACATAATCTCAAACAAAGTAACATTCTCCAGTATCCTTTTTCCTCTCATTTGGTCTAAGTCCTATGCGTCCTCCAAGGCCCAGTCAGGCCCAACCTCCTCCATGGAGCCTTCCCAGATTGCCCTAGCTCTTGGTGCACACTCTCCCTGCTGCACCCTGGAGCTCCTTTCATCTGCACATGAAATGCGTTTTAAGGGTTTAGTACAGAGCCTAACACAGAGTAAGTGCTCAATGAAAGGTAGCAGGAGTTATACTATAATTCACCCGTTATGTGTCTGCCCTGTCTCCTCAAGTGGAACGTCAGCCCTACAATAAGAGGTTTCACGTTTCTTCTTGCTCTGTGGTCCCTGAGTGCCAACACATATAGGGTAGCTAATAAATGTTGTTTTTGTTGATCATTATCCCTTTGGGGACCTGTTTTTCCCCCCACATTTACTGATATCCCCTAAATGCAGTAATTTAGATCATCTGCCTGCTTAATCTTGGCATTGAGATTCTGTCTTTTTCACCTCCTATTAAGATGAGGGAAAGAAAACATTTTCTCTTTGGGATGCTAAAGTGTCCCATTCCAGTGACAACTTAGAAAGGAAGGCCCTAAAAGAACATAAACTACACAAGACTCCCAACTGTAGCAGGGGAAAGAGTTGAGATGAAACAATCTCTGGCTCCATCCGTACCAAAGGACCATGTGTCATTCCTGGGAGATAGAGGACTTAGCAAAGGCCCCTTGGTGTATTTAAATCCACTGCACACTGAAGTTGTCTCCAGTTTGAGAAAGTCTCCAGGGAACTAGCTTTTGTCTGAGTCTCAGGGAAATGAAAAGTACCAGTGTGTTTAATGGAAGAAGGGCTCCTTGGTAGCTGGAAGACCCGCATGAACATGAAAAAGTTACCAGGCCCATTGACCTTTGTCCACAGAGCACCAGGTGTGAGTCCATCTTGGTCTCTCTAGGACAATCCCCAAGTCGGCCATCTGGGCCTAGACCCCTGCTAGGTGGTGTCAGGAATCAAAAGAGGCCCGAGGCTCAGTGTATTTTGCTGCTTGAGGAAGCAGGTGCAAGCCCTCCTGAATGCTCTTATTAATTTGAAAAGGCAGGAAGGTATAGTCCATTTCCAGAAAGTCTTTTTGTGGGTGATTAATCCATTGTATGGGATCCAAAGAACATTACAAAAAGTTTCTACCTTTTCTCTCATGTCACTTTCCTATTCAGACAACCTCAGAGAAGCAAAAGGCCATCCCTCCTCTCAGTCCTCCCTCCCCTTTCCTTTTCCATGGCAACCGGTTGTCTCCCCTTCACCTCCAGCTGAAGCACTCACTTCCTGGAATCTGCCTGCCTTTCCACCTCCAAGGAGCTGCAGGAGGTTTGCGAGAGCCAGCCCCCCTCAGGCCAGCACCAGAGTGATGTGGCAAGATGAACAACCCCCTCTCTCGCTAATGATGACCTAGTGCCATTTACACTGTAGGTGTAAGTGCAGATTTCACAGAATCATTACAAGACTCAGCATCCTTTCTTCCGTGTCCTACTAAGGGCTCCCTTCTCTCAGCCTTTGCGGGGCATGAATCAGCCCCCCAAAGTGGGTGGGTGAGCATCCCATCCAGGAAGGCGTACACTGTGGAAATGAAAGACAAAGGATACGAAGACGTTGCATATAGTGAAACAACAACATTGTATAATGTTTTACAGTATGTTGAGTGTATGCATTTTCTTATACAGTACCTGTGAGAGTGAATTCCAGTAGGGCTGCAATTAGTCTGAGTGGCTTCGGTAAAGTTCCTGCACAGAGCTGACTCCCGTTCAAGGCAGGAAGCCTGCTGATTAATAGCACTGCTTTGTAATCACGGGTTCCGGGAGTTTGGGGACGGGTTGCAGCGGCCTGGAAGCACTGTTATTGATGACGGTCAGACTGATGATTGGCACCTGGCCTCGGTGAGCTCCTCAGAGGGCTCTGCTCTTGGCGCTGGTTATGTAACAGGATGGTACCTACATGAGCATCAAAATAGAAACAGTTGCAGCAGAGACTCTAACTTGGGCTCACCGTTTCCAGGGTATCAGTGACTATGTTGGTGGTTCCTGATCTGAGCAAGTGCACTTTGTTCTGGCTCTTAGGGACAACAGGACAGCAGGAGCTGGCACCGGGCCCCTCCCGTCCTCTTGCTATGAGGCAGTGTTCAGCTGGGATGCACTTCCTTACTTTAATGTTGTTGCTATACCGTATCCTTTTTCTGTAATCAACTGTAGATGTGGAAGCATTCTCATTTGGGTCCTGTGCGTCTTCTTGAACAATTGAACAATTAGAAGTGTTTAACTGCTACTGTCAGTGTAGCAACACAGCCCTAAAAGATAGAGTTGACAGAGGGCCCGACAGAAGTTAAGGGATCAGCCTAAGGTCACACAGTCAAGTAGCAGCAAGGCACAAATCAGCTCTGATTCCAAATCCCTTTCTCTTTTCACAACATTCCTCTGACTTCTTTCACTACCATTTGGATTGGTTAATAGAGAGAATGAAGAGGTATTTATCACCTCAGGTGAGACTTGCCCTGTGTACCGAAAGCAGAGCTGTTAAGTAAGAGCTGCTGCATCCCCGGAGGGAGAAGATGGCATTGCCCCACGCTTCCTGCACCACGTCATCAACTTTGGTGTCAGAGACCCAGATGGTCAGCTTCCTCCCCTGGAACCGAGGCTGCGGAGGCCTTCATGATCCCCACACGTGCTCCAGGGAGGGGGGACCTCCTTGGTTCCTTTCTGGCAAGGCAGTGGTTTTGCTCATTTGGAAACAAGCAAGCCCATCATTCAGCCAGCTCTCAACCACAAGCTAGATGTTTCAGTGGGCTCAGTGACTGATAATAAAACTTTTTTTGTGCTTTTTCTTTTTCAAAGTGTACCTGTCAAGCAATTATAATTTGCTTCTTAATAAGATGCATGTGTAAGTCAAATTCCATTAAAGCCTCTTTCTTGCTCTCAAGCACTCAGACCACCAGAGAAAGTTTGGAACACCCGTCTCGAAAGGAAAGTGCATGGTGTCTTAGGGAGAGTGGGCCCCTGGCTCCCAACCTTCCCTCTGCCACCGATTAGGTGGGTGCCTTTGGACACATCCCTTAAAAAAAAAAAAAAAAGAAAGAAAAGAAAAGAAAAAAATGTTTAACGTCTTTACTGGAGTATAACTGCTTTACAATGGTGTTAGTTTCTGCTTTATAACAAAGTGAGTCAGCTATACGTATACATATATCCCCATATCCCCTCCCTCTTGCGTATCCCTCCCACCCTCCCTATCCCACCCCTCTAGGTGGACACAGAGCACTGAGCTGATCTCCCTGTGCTATGCGGCTGCTTCCCACTAGCTATCTATTTTACATCTGGTAGTGTATATGTATACATGCCACTCTCTCACTTTGTCACAGCTTACCCTTCCCCCTCCTCATATCCTCAAGTCCATTCTCTACATCTGCATCTTTATTCCTGTCTTTCCCCTACGTTCTTCAGAACCTTTTTCTTTTCTTTTAGATTCCATATATATGTGTTAGCATACGGTATTTGTTTTTCTCTTTCTGACTTACTTCACTCTGTATGACAGACTCTAGGTCCATCCATCTCACTACAAATAACTCAATTTCGTTTCTTTTTATGTCTGAGTAATAGTCCATTGTATATATGTGCCACATCTTCTTTATCCATTCATCTGTCGATGGACACTTAG
>NC_041218.1:91617659-91618544 GCF_002837175.3 Physeter macrocephalus
TGTTGGATTCTGTTTGCTAGTATTTTGTTGAGGATTTTTGCATCTATGTTCATCAGGGATATTGGCCTGTAGTTTTCTTTTTTTGTGACATCTTTGTCTGGTTTTGGTATTAGGGTGATGGTGGCCTCGTAGAATGAGCTTGGGAGTGTTCCTCCCTCTGCTATAATTTGTAAGAGTTTGAGAAGGATAGGTGTTAGCTCTTCCCTAAATGCTTGATAGATTTCGCCTGTGAAGCCATCTGGTCCTGGGCTTTTGTTTGTTGGAAGATTTTTAATGACAGTTTCAATTTCAGTGCTTGTGACTGGTCTGTTTATATTTTCTGTTTCTTCCTCTTTCAGTCTTGGAAGGTTGTATCTTTCTAAGAATTTGTCCATTTCTTTCAGGTTGTCCATTTTATTGGCATATAGTTGCTTGTAGTAATCTCTCATGACCCTTTGTATTTCTGCAGTGTCAATTGTTACTTCTCCTTTTTCATTTCTAATTCTATTGATTTGAGTCTTCTCCCTTTTTTTCTTGATGAGTCTGGCTAATGGTTTATCATTTTGCTTATCTTCTCAAAGAACCAGCTTTGAGTTTTATTGATCTTTGTTATTGTTTCCTTCATTCCTTTTTCATTTATTTCTGATCTGATGTTTATGATTTCTCTCCTTCTGCTAACTTTGGGGGTTTTTTTGTTCTTCTTTCTCTAATTGCTTTAGGTTTAAGATTAGGTTGTTTATTTGAGATGCATTGTGGTTGGAAAAGATACTTGATATGATTTTAATTTTCTTAAATTTATCAAGGCTTGATTTGTGACCCAAGATATGATCAATCTTGGAGAATTTTCCTGGGGCCTGGAGGAAGAAGGGGTATCCGTTGTTTTTGGATGGAATGTCCTATAAATAT
>NC_041218.1:91618623-91660918 GCF_002837175.3 Physeter macrocephalus
TTTATTTTAAAGTCTATTTTGTCTGATATGAGAATTGCTACTCCAGCTTTCTTTTGATTTCCATTTGCATGGAATATCTTTTTCCATCCCCTCACTTTCAGTCTGTATGTGTCCCTAGGTCTGCAGTGGGTCTCTTATAGACAGCATATATACGGGTCTTGTTTTTGTATCCATTCAGCCAGTCTATGTCTTTTGGTTGGAGCATCTAATCCATTTACATTTAAGGTAGTTATCGATATGTATGTTCCTATTACCATTTTCTTAATTGTTTTGGGTTTGTCATTGTAAGTCTTTCTCTTGTGTTTCCTGCCTAGAAAAGTTCCTTTAGCATTTGTTGTAAAGCTGGTTTGGTGGTGCTGAATTCTCTTAGCTTTTGTTTGTCTGTAAAGGTTTAATTTTCCATCAAATCTGAATGAAATCCTTGCTGGGTAGAGTAATCTTGGTTGTAGTTTTTTCCCTTTCATCACTTTAAATATGTCCTGCTCTCCCTTCTGGTGTGCAGAGTTTCTGCTGAAAAAAATCAGCTGTTAACTTTATGGGGATTCCCTTGTATGTTATTTGTTGCTTTTCCTTTGCTGCTTTTAATATTTTTTCTTTGTATTTAATTTTTGATAGTTTGATTAATATGTGTCTTGGTGTGTTTCTCATTGGATTTATCGTGTATGAGACTCCCTGCACTTTCTGGACTAGGGTGGCTATTTCTTTTCCCAAATTAGGGAAGTTTTCAACTATAATCTCTTCAAATATTTTCTCAGTCCCCCCTTTTTTTTTTCTTTTCTTCCTTCTGGGACCCCTGTAATTCAAATGTTGGTGCGTTTAATGTTGTGCCAGGTACTATCATTATTCTGAATTATTTTTCAGGTAGACTGCCTATTTCCTCTTCATTTGTTTGGTCTGGTGGGTTTTTCCTTGCTCCTTCATCTGCTGTGTATTTCTCTGTCTTCTCATTTTAGTTAACTTACTGTGTTTGGGGTCTCCTTTTCGCAGGCTGTAGGTTCATAGTTCCCATTGTTTTTGGTGAATGCCCCCAGTGGGTAAGGTTGGTTCAGTGGTTGTGTAGGCTTCCTAGTGGAGGGGACTGGTGCCTGTGTTCTGGTGGATGAGGCTGGATCTTGTCTTTCTGGTGACATCCCTTAAACTTATCTCTAGAATGAATGAATTCAGTATTTGGTGAATTTTATATCTTATTAATTGCTCTCTTTTTAGGGCGTGGACCCTAGCCACTAATTATTATTATTACTATTGCTTTAATACTGCTACTACTGCTTTTAATAGCAAGGAAGCTGGAGAAAGTCGGTGTTGGACTAAGAGTTGGGAGATCCAAGCTTGGCCACCTTGCTTATCAGTGTCCCTGGAGTGTCTGCCTGAAAGTTTTTAGGGTTCAGTTACATGACCCTGGCATACATAACTTTTTCCTGGGAAGAGAGGCCTCCAGATGAAGAGCAGAAGAGCTCCAGCAAGAATGTCAGCAGAAAGGCCATATTCAAAGACACAGCCTGGTTTTATCCATACACGGAATAGGTAGTTCTCAACACAAAGTGCTTAAGGGCCACTGGATAGATCCACTTTTCCCTCCGAAATATTTCCCTCACTGCTATGTGAAATAGGACCACTCAGGGAAGAGCACAACAAGCTCTATAAGTGTAAGGAGGCGGCACGGAGCCATGCAAAGGAGTCCTGTCCTTGGAGTCAAAGACTTGGATTGGAAGGTTGGTTCTTCCATAGAATTAGCCTCTCAAACCTAGGGCTTATCCAAATTATAATTAACGCAACAAGATCAATGGATACACTCCCCACGAAGCAAACTAGGAGCTTCGGCTGGAGATATTTGGGGAGCACGCCCTCTCCAGTTTGCCACAGGACACGTGGCAAGGCTGGTGGCTGTGGTGATCTATCTGTTCAAGGTGAGGCTGTGGGGAGCCCTGAGTAGGGCTTAGCAAGCCTCTCATAGCTGAGCCCATATCAAGCTAATACTCCAGCACCATGCCTTATGCTGTTCCCCCAAATGGCCTCTTACAGATCACATCACCCAAATCTAACATCTTGGTCATGGGTCCAATCTCTTACCAGCTCCCAGCACCATCTTGCTATGCTGTTACCAGGTCATAGAAAAACCACGATGCATCCCACATGCAGGGTCACCTGATGAGCATGGAGCAACAGACTGTCCATAGTGGGGGACATGCAGTCTGTTATCTACAGACCCAGATGCATGAGCCAGAGCCCCCCCACGGCCACTTACTGGGTGTGTAGTCTCAGGTGTGTGAAATGGTGGCAGCGATACCTACATCCGGGGACCACGGTTAGAGTGGATGATATCAGGCACACCTAGCATGATGCCCAGTGAGTAGGTGCCCAGTGAAGGTGAGTGGTTACTAGTTCCAGTCTGTTCCTTTGGGCTGGGCACTACCTTACCCCAGGCTATTCTTGAGAAAAATGTAGTGAGTTACATCTTTGCTTAAACATGCTCAGAGGCCTCCTTCCTCGCTGGCTAGAGGGGCACGAATCACTGGGGTGAGTGGGAGGGGGCAAGATCAGGTCGGGGGTGGGGTTCTTGGACACAAATTGCCAACCTTTCATTTTGCTCATGACCATCTTGCCCTGCTGAGCTGGGAGGGAACACTCTTGTGAACAGCTTGGGGGAGTGGGGTGCAGATTCCAGTGGTGGGAAAAGAGGGCTTGAGGGAATTATACCCACAAAACCCAACCCACCACAGCAGTTGATTATTTTTCTCATTTTGAAAAACTATTTTGGGGAACTTTTTGCCTCTAAATACTCCAGGCATACTATTTTGCTGCTGGTTTTTTAATCACAAGAATGCTCTAATATTAAAGTCAATTTTAACAGATTAAAAAAATCCATTTGTATTCACATCACCCTAAACCTCAGCTGTTTTGATATTTCTGAGTCCTTGCACAGTCCTTGTCCATAAAACCGGGTAATGCCGCCAGCAAAAAATAACTTATGCATAATGCATTTTAGTCTCTAAACGAAATCAGATGATTTTAGATTTAGGAAAGCTTGTATCGGTGAATGTGTTTGTATTTCATTTTCTCCTGCATTTCTACCTACCTCTCTGCATCCTCTCCCCCAAATCTGAAATAAAAACATTCACTTATAAAAGCCAACATATTCCCATGGTTTGTTTGTTTCTAGAAATTTTGCACCTTTCAGATCTTTCTACTGTCCCCCACTACCTCCTCCCATTCCAGGAATTTTTGTCCCCAGTGGCTAACGGTGGCCAGGGTTGGAAGCTGGCTGAGAAGCAAGACCTCAGGGTAAATTTTGGCTTCGTTACTTATTATTCACCACATGTCCTTCAGCTTGGTTTCCTCATCTGTAAAATGATGATACTAATATTTATCTGAGAGGATTATTCTGAGAAGTAAATGAGAGAAAGTATTTTACATGATGCATTTATTTGGACCATTGGTTAAGTGGTAATTGTATTAATTTCCTAGGGATGCTGTAACAAATTACCCTAAACTGAACAGCTTAAAGCAGCAGAAATTTATTCTCTCACAGTTAAGGAGCCCAGAAGTCTGAAATCAAGGTGTCAACAGGATTGGTTCCTTCCAGAGACTCTGAGGGAGAATCTGCTCCAGGCCTACCTCCTGGTTTCTGGGGGTTGCTTGCCATGCCTTGGCTTGTAGCTACATCACTTCAGTTTGTGCCTCTTTCCTAACATGGGCTTCTTCCTTCTGTGTGTGTCTCTGTGTCCTATCCTGTTCTTATAAGGACACCACTCACTACATTTGGGGCCCACTCTAATCCAGCACGACCTCCTCTTAACTAATTACATTTACAAAGACTCTATTTGCAGATAAGGTACATTCTGAGGTTCTGGGTGGCCATGAATTGGGGGGGGCACTAGTCAACCCCTACAGGAACCATCATTATGGAAGCATAAAGAATATGACCCACTGCTCTCCTCTGTGCTGGCAAAATCCTGCAGAGTGTCAAGGAGACCTTAGACTGTCCTGAGGCTTTCCTGGAAGAAACACATTTTCTCTGACATCATAACATTCCCTGTTTGTAATGCAGCTCAAGGTAATTCACGGGCCTGCCCTGAGTCTCTCACTACCTTCTCTGTGAAATGGGAGTCACTCTATCGAGCATGATGTACTGATCGACCCTCTCCATGACGCCCACAGCATCCAGTGACAACAAGTCATTGTCCGTGAGATTCCTTAGGGATGTGGGGAGAGCTGGCATGATTTTGGAGTTCTCCAGTCACGCACACTCCATTCTCAATGGCCTCTGAATCAAACACTGACACGGAGAAGGAAAATACATTCTTAGAGACGCCCTGGCCCTTGTAAGACAGAGGATGCCATGGCCAGACTGGGTCCTCCAAGGGGTGTCTGTCTTCTAAGGCATCACATTTCCCTCTCTCTGGCTCTTCACAAAGGCTGGGAGAAACCAGAAAGGAAGCAGAGAGACAAAAGAAAGACAGCAGCGTTATTTCCAGAATGACAGAAGCAGATTTCATAGTTGTTTGCTGGTGGTTGTTTTCTTGGCTTTGAGATGATCTCGCATTCCTGTTTCCAGCTCTTGGCAAGAGTCTTCATTCTTGGGGAGTGATCGGGTTCCAGTGTTGCCCTGAGCTACGAGTTGAAGCCACAGACCAAGCTGCTAAGTCCTCGTTTCCAGCACAAGGCTTTGTGCTCATGTCATTTTGCATCCTTTTAAAATCCGCAGTGGGACATGCACTACACCTAATCCACTTACCTGCTACAAGCAACGTGGCAGAGAATTCTCCACCTGAGACTTCAGTGCACAAGTTTTCTGTGAAATTATCAGCATCACTGTCACCTGTGATCCCAGGGTTCCCCCTAATCAACTCAAGTCCCCTCACTGAGGCCTTCAGGGTGAACTGGCTGTCAGACACTGACTTTGAGGTAAGCACCATCTTACTCCCAATAGGAGCTGCTCACAAAGAGGGGTCCTGAAGATGGGGTGGATGGGATTCTGGATCAGTGATCATTTCCTCCTCTTTGCCTGGTTTAATCTCCCCTCTTGTAAGATCCGGGCATTCTGTTTGGGGCATTCTACAGCCCTCTGTGCTAGATGGCCCTATAGCTTTGGACGTTTCCTCCATTTAATTCAGTCCAAATGAACAATATGTTCAATTTGTTACAAATAAAAGCTTTGTTTCTTATTGCCAATCACCGTCACACGATAACAGGTGTTAGAGGTGCTGACAGTAACTGAATTCTTTGGGTGGGACAGTTTGTGTGATGATCTCCTTAAAAACGAGGCCCTGGGCTTCCCTGGTGGCGCAGTGGTTGCGAGTCCGCCTGCCGATGCAGGGGACACGGGTTCGTGCCCCGGTCCGGGAGGATCCCACATGCCGCGGAGTGGCTGGGCCCGTGAGCCATGGCCTTTGAGCCTGCGCGTCCGGAGGCTGTGCTCCGCAACGGGAGAGGCCACAACAGTGAGAGGCCCGCGTACCGCAAAAACAAAACAAAACAAAACAAAAAACGAGGCCCTGATGAATTTGTACCTGGTGATTCTTCTTTTCTATGATTCTGTAATTTTTCAGAAGGAAATTTATGAGGAGACATTTCATATGGAAGAATGCACCCTTAATAAAAATATAAGTCTGGATGTCCAGCCATACTATGTGAATGTTTCCTCATGGACAATTCAGACCCAATCATTCACATTCAAGAGCCACGCCACCGCTGCTCTGTTTTCTAGTTTGTCATTTGAGTCTTTTCCAAAGTTTTCACTTCTCCTTAGGCAGGACACACCTGCTGATTGCATGTCTACTTGTAACCTCAGAGGCCTTCTAAGGATGTCTTTAGGGTCTAGGTGTCTGCACCCGCTTGTACTGCATTATCCCCCAGGCCTACCTCATTCCTCAGTGGGTATAGGGACCTCGTACAGTCATCATCAGCTTTGCCCCTGCTCCCACCTGCCATTGCTCTGGGTTTCTGGTGGGACCCAGTGGGCCTGCTTGGTCTAGGCTCAGTTGCCTCTCTGAGATACATAAGGTGTTCTTAAACCCAGCTGATGATTAGAGCCACTAGGGGAGCTTTCAGAAAGTGTGCATATCTGGGCCCCAGAGCAGGCCTGTGGAGCCCAGGACTTGAAGGTAAGAGCCCAGCATCTGGTATTCTCTGCATCCCAGGGGTGGGCCCTCTGGTATGTAAGGAGCACACATTCAGGAAGACTTGACCTCACCATCCAGTGCACATTCCCAGGGCCCACATACTGCTTCTTTGACTTCCCTGCCTATCTACCTGCTCCTTTGACATCTGGTTCATCTTTAACAGCTGCTGCTTATCTGTGCCTCTAAGCCTTGCCAGTTGCTTACACTTACAGAGCATGTAGTATACACCAGACACTGTGGAAAGTGCTTGACATGTGTTTACTCTTGTAATATTCACAACAAGCCAATGATTTTATTTGTATGGTTATCCCCTTTGTACAGATGGGGGAAATGATGCAAAATTTAACAGAGAGGTGAGATAACTTGCCCTGGGTTGTACAGCTACTGCTGTGCTGAAACTGGAAGGCAGGTAGTCTGGCTTTAGAGCTCTCACTATTTTTTTATTTTTATTTTTTTAATTTTTATTTTATTTTTTTTTGCAGTACACGGGCCTCTCACTGTTGTGGCCCCTCCCGTTGCGGAGCACAGGCTCTGGACGCGCAGGCTCAGTGGCCATGGCTCACGGGCCCAGCCATTCCACGGCATGTGGGATCCTCCCGGACTGGGGCACAAACCTGCGTCCCCCGCATTGGCAGGCGGACTCGCAACCACTGCGCCACCAGGGAAGCCCCCTCACTATTTTTTTTATACAGCTCTATTGAGATATAATACACATAGCATATAATTCACCCATCTAAAGTACACAAGTCAATGGTTTTTACTCTATTCACATACCATCACCACGATCTAATTGTAGAATGTTTTCATCACCCCAAAACAAAACCCCAAGTCCATTAGCAGTTGCTCCCCTGTCTCCTATCCCCCCAGGCCCTGGGAACCACTAACCTATTTTCTTTCTTAATGTATTTGCCTATTCTGGACCCCTTCATATGAATGGAATCATATTGTATTTGGTTTTTAATGACTGGCTTTTTTTCACTTAAGCGTAAAATTTCAAAGGTCAAACGTTGTAGCATGGATCAGTACTTCAGTCCTTTTAATGGCTGAATAATATTCCACTGAATGGATGTACCACATTTTGTCTATCTGTTCATCAGTTGACAGATATTTGGGTTATTTCCACTTGAGAGCCCTCATTCTCAGCCTTTTATAGTCTATAGCCTTTAATGATGAGGATGACCAAGCTATTTCAGATTTGCAGATGTTCTAAAGCACATTCAGTGACTTCCCTGGTGGTCCAATGGTTAAGAAGCCACCTTCCAATGCAGGGGACTTGGGTTTGATCCCTGGTCAGCGAACTAATATCCCACATATGGGAAACTAAGCCCGCACGTCGCAACTACTGAGCCTGTGCGCTCTAGAGCCTGTGCCACAACTAGAGAGCCCACGTGCTGCAGCTACTGAGCCTGCACGCTCTGGAGCCCGCACACCACAACTAGAGAGAAGCCCATGAGCCGCGATGAAGAGCCCGCACGCCACGGTGAAAGATCCCACATGCCGCAACTAAGACCTGACACAGCCGAATAAATAAATACATACGTACATACATACATACATAAACATTAATTTAAAATATGCACTTGAGAAGAATGTGTATTCTGTTGTTTTGGCATGGAATGTCCTATAAATATCAATTAAGTCCATTTGTTTAATGTATCATTTAAAGCTTGTGTTTCCTTATTTATTTTCATTTTAGATGATTTGTCCATTGGTGTAAGTGGGATGTTAAAGTCTCCTACTATGATTGTGTATTTTTGATTTCCCTTTTTATGGCTGTTAGTATTTGCCTTATGTATTTTGGTGTTTCTATGTTGGGTCCATAAATATTTACAATTGTTATATCTTCTTCTTGGATTGATCCCTTGATAATTATGTAGTGTCCTTGTTTGTTTCTTGTAATAGTCTTTATTTTAAAGTCTATTTTGCCTGACATGAGAATTGCTACTCCAGCTTTCTTTTGATTTCTATTTGCATGCAATATCTTTTTCCATTCTGTTACTTTCAGTCTGTATGTTTCTGTAGGTCTGAAGTGGGTCTCTTGTAGACAGCATATAAATGGGTCTTGTTTTTGTATCCATTCAGCCAGTATGTGTCTTTGGTTGGAGCATTTAATCCATTTATATTTAAGGTAATTATCGATATATATGTTCCTAGTCCCATTTTCTTAATTGTTTTGGGTTTGTTATAATAGGTGTTTTCCTTATCTTGTGTTTCCTGCCTAGAGAAGTTACTTTAGTATTTGTTGTACAGCTGGTTTGGTGGTGCTGAATTCTCTTAGCTTTTGCTTCTCTGTAAAGGTTTTATTTTCTCCATCAAATATGAATGAGATCCTTGCTGGGTAGAGTAATCTTGGTTGTAGGTTTTTCCCTTTCATCATTTTAAATATGTCCTGCCCCTCCATTTTGGCTTGCAGAGTCGGCTGAAAGGTCAGCTGTTAACCTTATGGGGATTCCTTTGTATGTTATTTGTTGCTTTTCCCCTGCTGCTTTTAGTATTTTTTGTTTGTATTTAATTTTTGATTGTTTGATTAATATATGTCTCAGCATTTTTCTCTTTGGGTTTATCCTGTATAGTACTCTCTTTGCTTCCTGGAGTTGATTGACTATATCCTTTCCCATGTTAGGGAAGTTTTCAAGTATAATCTATTCAAATATTTTCTCAGTCCCTTTCTTTTTCTCTTCTTCTTCTGGGACCCCTATAATTCGAATGTTGGTGCGTTTAATGTTGTCCCAGAGGTCTCTGAGACTGTCCTCAATTCTTTTCGTTCTTTTTTCTTTATTCTGCTCTGCAGTAGTTATTGTCACTATTTTATCTTCCAGGTCACTTATCCGTTTATCTTCCTCAGTTTTTCTGCTATTGATTCCTTCTAGAAAATTTTTTATTTCATGTACTGTGTTGTTTATCCATGTTTGTTTGCTCTTTAGTTCTTTTAGGTCCTTGTTAAACGTTTTTTGTATTTTCTCCATTCTATTTCCAAGATTTGGGATCATCTTTACTATCATTATTCTGAATTATTTTTCAGGTAGACTGCCTATTTCCTCTTCATTTGTTTGGTCTGGTGGGTTTTTCCTTGCTCCTTCATCTGCTGTGTATTTCTCTGTCTTCTCATTTTAGTTAACTTACTGTGTTTGGGGTCTCCTTTTCGCAGGCTGTAGGTTCATAGTTCCCATTGTTTTTGGTGAATGCCCCCAGTGGGTAAGGTTGGTTCAGTGGTTGTGTAGGCTTCCTAGTGGAGGGGACTGGTGCCTGTGTTCTGGTGGATGAGGCTGGATCTTGTCTTTCTGGTGACATCCCTTAAACTTATCTCTAGAATGAATGAATTCAGTATTTGGTGAATTTTATATCTTATTAATTGCTCTCTTTTTAGGGCGTGGACCCTAGCCACTAATTATTATTATTACTATTGCTTTAATACTGCTACTACTGCTTTTAATAGCAAGGAAGCTGGAGAAAGTCGGTGTTGGACTAAGAGTTGGGAGATCCAAGCTTGGCCACCTTGCTTATCAGTGTCCCTGGAGTGTCTGCCTGAAAGTTTTTAGGGTTCAGTTACATGACCCTGGCATACATAACTTTTTCCTGGGAAGAGAGGCCTCCAGATGAAGAGCAGAAGAGCTCCAGCAAGAATGTCAGCAGAAAGGCCATATTCAAAGACACAGCCTGGTTTTATCCATACACGGAATAGGTAGTTCTCAACACAAAGTGCTTAAGGGCCACTGGATAGATCCACTTTTCCCTCCGAAATATTTCCCTCACTGCTATGTGAAATAGGACCACTCAGGGAAGAGCACAACAAGCTCTATAAGTGTAAGGAGGCGGCACGGAGCCATGCAAAGGAGTCCTGTCCTTGGAGTCAAAGACTTGGATTGGAAGGTTGGTTCTTCCATAGAATTAGCCTCTCAAACCTAGGGCTTATCCAAATTATAATTAACACAACAAGATCAATGGATACACTCCCCACGAAGCAAACTAGGAGCTTCGGCTGGAGATATTTGGGGAGCACGCCCTCTCCAGTTTGCCACAGGACACGTGGCAAGGCTGGTGGCTGTGGTGATCTATCTGTTCAAGGTGAGGCTGTGGGGAGCCCTGAGTAGGGCTTAGCAAGCCTCTCATAGCTGAGCCCATATCAAGCTAATACTCCAGCACCATGCCTTATGCTGTTCCCCCAAATGGCCTCTTACAGATCACATCACCCAAATCTAACATCTTGGTCATGGGTCCAATCTCTTACCAGCTCCCAGCACCATCTTGCTATGCTGTTACCAGGTCATAGAAAAACCACGATGCATCCCACATGCAGGGTCACCTGATGAGCATGGAGCAACAGACTGTCCATAGTGGGGGACATGCAGTCTGTTATCTACAGACCCAGATGCATGAGCCAGAGCCCCCCCACGGCCACTTACTGGGTGTGTAGTCTCAGGTGTGTGAAATGGTGGCAGCGATACCTACATCCGGGGACCACGGTTAGAGTGGATGATATCAGGCACACCTAGCATGATGCCCAGTGAGTAGGTGCCCAGTGAAGGTGAGTGGTTACTAGTTCCAGTCTGTTCCTTTGGGCTGGGCACTACCTTACCCCAGGCTATTCTTGAGAAAAATGTAGTGAGTTACATCTTTGCTTAAACATGCTCAGAGGCCTCCTTCCTCGCTGGCTAGAGGGGCACGAATCACTGGGGTGAGTGGGAGGGGGCAAGATCAGGTCGGGGGTGGGGTTCTTGGACACAAATTGCCAACCTTTCATTTTGCTCATGACCATCTTGCCCTGCTGAGCTGGGAGGGAACACTCTTGTGAACAGCTTGGGGGAGTGGGGTGCAGATTCCAGTGGTGGGAAAAGAGGGCTTGAGGGAATTATACCCACAAAACCCAACCCACCACAGCAGTTGATTATTTTTCTCATTTTGAAAAACTATTTTGGGGAACTTTTTGCCTCTAAATACTCCAGGCATACTATTTTGCTGCTGGTTTTTTAATCACAAGAATGCTCTAATATTAAAGTCAATTTTAATAGATTAAAAAAATCCATTTGTATTCACATCACCCTAAACCTCAGCTGTTTTGATATTTCTGAGTCCTTGCACAGTCCTTGTCCATAAAACCGGGTAATGCCGCCAGCAAAAAATAACTTATGCATAATGCATTTTAGTCTCTAAACGAAATCAGATGATTTTAGATTTAGGAAAGCTTGTATCGGTGAATGTGTTTGTATTTCATTTTCTCCTGCATTTCTACCTACCTCTCTGCATCCTCTCCCCCAAATCTGAAATAAAAACATTCACTTATAAAAGCCAACATATTCCCATGGTTTGTTTGTTTCTAGAAATTTTGCACCTTTCAGATCTTTCTACTGTCCCCCACTACCTCCTCCCATTCCAGGAATTTTTGTCCCCAGTGGCTAACGGTGGCCAGGGTTGGAAGCTGGCTGAGAAGCAAGACCTCAGGGTAAATTTTGGCTTCGTTACTTATTATTCACCACATGTCCTTCAGCTTGGTTTCCTCATCTGTAAAATGATGATACTAATATTTATCTGAGAGGATTATTCTGAGAAGTAAATGAGAGAAAGTATTTTACATGATGCATTTATTTGGACCATTGGTTAAGTGGTAATTGTATTAATTTCCTAGGGATGCTGTAACAAATTACCCTAAACTGAACAGCTTAAAGCAGCAGAAATTTATTCTCTCACAGTTAAGGAGCCCAGAAGTCTGAAATCAAGGTGTCAACAGGATTGGTTCCTTCCAGAGACTCTGAGGGAGAATCTGCTCCAGGCCTACCTCCTGGTTTCTGGGGGTTGCTTGCCATGCCTTGGCTTGTAGCTACATCACTTCAGTTTGTGCCTCTTTCCTAACATGGGCTTCTTCCTTCTGTGTGTGTCTCTGTGTCCTATCCTGTTCTTATAAGGACACCACTCACTACATTTGGGGCCCACTCTAATCCAGCACGACCTCCTCTTAACTAATTACATTTACAAAGACTCTATTTGCAGATAAGGTACATTCTGAGGTTCTGGGTGGCCATGAATTGGGGGGGGCACTAGTCAACCCCTACAGGAACCATCATTATGGAAGCATAAAGAATATGACCCACTGCTCTCCTCTGTGCTGGCAAAATCCTGCAGAGTGTCAAGGAGACCTTAGACTGTCCTGAGGCTTTCTTGGAAGAAACACATTTTCTCTGACATCATAACATTCCCTGTTTGTAATGCAGCTCAAGGTAATTCACGGGCCTGCCCTGAGTCTCTCACTACCTTCTCTGTGAAATGGGAGTCACTCTATCGAGCATGATGTACTGATCGACCCTCTCCATGACGCCCACAGCATCCAGTGACAACAAGTCATTGTCCGTGAGATTCCTTAGGGATGTGGGGAGAGCTGGCATGATTTTGGAGTTCTCCAGTCACGCACACTCCATTCTCAATGGCCTCTGAATCAAACACTGACACGGAGAAGGAAAATACATTCTTAGAGACGCCCTGGCCCTTGTAAGACAGAGGATGCCATGGCCAGACTGGGTCCTCCAAGGGGTGTCTGTCTTCTAAGGCATCACATTTCCCTCTCTCTGGCTCTTCACAAAGGCTGGGAGAAACCAGAAAGGAAGCAGAGAGACAAAAGAAAGACAGCAGCGTTATTTCCAGAATGACAGAAGCAGATTTCATAGTTGTTTGCTGGTGGTTGTTTTCTTGGCTTTGAGATGATCTCGCATTCCTGTTTCCAGCTCTTGGCAAGAGTCTTCATTCTTGGGGAGTGATCGGGTTCCAGTGTTGCCCTGAGCTACGAGTTGAAGCCACAGACCAAGCTGCTAAGTCCTCGTTTCCAGCACAAGGCTTTGTGCTCATGTCATTTTGCATCCTTTTAAAATCCGCAGTGGGACATGCACTACACCTAATCCACTTACCTGCTACAAGCAACGTGGCAGAGAATTCTCCACCTGAGACTTCAGTGCACAAGTTTTCTGTGAAATTATCAGCATCACTGTCACCTGTGATCCCAGGGTTCCCCCTAATCAACTCAAGTCCCCTCACTGAGGCCTTCAGGGTGAACTGGCTGTCAGACACTGACTTTGAGGTAAGCACCATCTTACTCCCAATAGGAGCTGCTCACAAAGAGGGGTCCTGAAGATGGGGTGGATGGGATTCTGGATCAGTGATCATTTCCTCCTCTTTGCCTGGTTTAATCTCCCCTCTTGTAAGATCCGGGCATTCTGTTTGGGGCATTCTACAGCCCTCTGTGCTAGATGGCCCTATAGCTTTGGACTTTTCCTCCATTTAATTCAGTCCAAATGAACAATATGTTCAATTTGTTACAAATAAAAGCTTTGTTTCTTATTGCCAATCACCGTCACACGATAACAGGTGTTAGAGGTGCTGACAGTAACTGAATTCTTTGGGTGGGACAGTTTGTGTGATGATCTCCTTAAAAACGAGGCCCTGGGCTTCCCTGGTGGCGCAGTGGTTGCGAGTCCGCCTGCCGATGCAGGGGACACGGGTTCGTGCCCCGGTCCGGGAGGATCCCACATGCCGCGGAGTGGCTGGGCCCGTGAGCCATGGCCTTTGAGCCTGCGCGTCCGGAGGCTGTGCTCCGCAACGGGAGAGGCCACAACAGTGAGAGGCCCGCGTACCGCAAAAACAAAACAAAACAAAACAAAAAACGAGGCCCTGATGAATTTGTACCTGGTGATTCTTCTTTTCTATGATTCTGTAATTTTTCAGAAGGAAATTTATGAGGAGACATTTCATATGGAAGAATGCACCCTTAATAAAAATATAAGTCTGGATGTCCAGCCATACTATGTGAATGTTTCCTCATGGACAATTCAGACCCAATCATTCACATTCAAGAGCCACGCCACCGCTGCTCTGTTTTCTAGTTTGTCATTTGAGTCTTTTCCAAAGTTTTCACTTCTCCTTAGGCAGGACACACCTGCTGATTGCATGTCTACTTGTAACCTCAGAGGCCTTCTAAGGATGTCTTTAGGGTCTAGGTGTCTGCACCCGCTTGTACTGCATTATCCCCCAGGCCTACCTCATTCCTCAGTGGGTATAGGGACCTCGTACAGTCATCATCAGCTTTGCCCCTGCTCCCACCTGCCATTGCTCTGGGTTTCTGGTGGGACCCAGTGGGCCTGCTTGGTCTAGGCTCAGTTGCCTCTCTGAGATACATAAGGTGTTCTTAAACCCAGCTGATGATTAGAGCCACTAGGGGAGCTTTCAGAAAGTGTGCATATCTGGGCCCCAGAGCAGGCCTGTGGAGCCCAGGACTTGAAGGTAAGAGCCCAGCATCTGGTATTCTCTGCATCCCAGGGGTGGGCCCTCTGGTATGTAAGGAGCACACATTCAGGAAGACTTGACCTCACCATCCAGTGCACATTCCCAGGGCCCACATACTGCTTCTTTGACTTCCCTGCCTATCTACCTGCTCCTTTGACATCTGGTTCATCTTTAACAGCTGCTGCTTATCTGTGCCTCTAAGCCTTGCCAGTTGCTTACACTTACAGAGCATGTAGTATACACCAGACACTGTGGAAAGTGCTTGACATGTGTTTACTCTTGTAATATTCACAACAAGCCAATGATTTTATTTGTATGGTTATCCCCTTTGTACAGATGGGGGAAATGATGCAAAATTTAACAGAGAGGTGAGATAACTTGCCCTGGGTTGTACAGCTACTGCTGTGCTGAAACTGGAAGGCAGGTAGTCTGGCTTTAGAGCTCTCACTATTTTTTTATTTTTATTTTTTTAATTTTTATTTTATTTTTTTTTGCAGTACACGGGCCTCTCACTGTTGTGGCCCCTCCCGTTGCGGAGCACAGGCTCTGGACGCGCAGGCTCAGTGGCCATGGCTCACGGGCCCAGCCATTCCACGGCATGTGGGATCCTCCCGGACTGGGGCACAAACCTGCGTCCCCCGCATTGGCAGGCGGACTCGCAACCACTGCGCCACCAGGGAAGCCCCCTCACTATTTTTTTTATACAGCTCTATTGAGATATAATACACATAACATATAATTCACCCATCTAAAGTACACAAGTCAATGGTTTTTACTCTATTCACATACCATCACCACGATCTAATTGTAGAATGTTTTCATCACCCCAAAACAAAACCCCAAGTCCATTAGCAGTTGCTCCCCTGTCTCCTATCCCCCCAGGCCCTGGGAACCACTAACCTATTTTCTTTCTTAATGTATTTGCCTATTCTGGACCCCTTCATATGAATGGAATCATATTGTATTTGGTTTTTAATGACTGGCTTTTTTTCACTTAAGCGTAAAATTTCAAAGGTCAAACGTTGTAGCATGGATCAGTACTTCAGTCCTTTTAATGGCTGAATAATATTCCACTGAATGGATGTACCACATTTTGTCTATCTGTTCATCAGTTGACAGATATTTGGGTTATTTCCACTTGAGAGCCCTCATTCTCAGCCTTTTATAGTCTATAGCCTTTAATGATGAGGATGACCAAGCTATTTCAGATTTGCAGATGTTCTAAAGCACATTCAGTGACTTCCCTGGTGGTCCAATGGTTAAGAAGCCACCTTCCAATGCAGGGGACTTGGGTTTGATCCCTGGTCAGCGAACTAATATCCCACATATGGGAAACTAAGCCCGCACGTCGCAACTACTGAGCCTGTGCGCTCTAGAGCCTGTGCCACAACTAGAGAGCCCACGTGCTGCAGCTACTGAGCCTGCACGCTCTGGAGCCCGCACACCACAACTAGAGAGAAGCCCATGAGCCGCGATGAAGAGCCCGCACGCCACAGTGAAAGATCCCACATGCCGCAACTAAGACCTGACACAGCCGAATAAATAAATACATACGTACATACATACATACATAAACATTAATTTAAAATATGAGGGCTGTTTAAAAAAAAGCATGTTCACATCCTGGTCTCTTAATTGTTACTACTAACACTGATATTATCACTATTAAAATTGCAAATCCCTATTCTAGAAATAAAATCACAAAGAGACAGCAAGGTTAACTGATTTGTCTGAGATCACAGAGCCAGAAAGGATGAAATAAGAACTTGACTCAGGTCTTCCCATTCCCAGTGTCAGGCTCTGTCCCCTACACTGCCCTGCACATCTACTCCTGCTTGCATGAGCCCCCAAATCCTTCCACTATCATACCTGCCCTTCCCACATCCCATGTGATTCAAACAGGGCTGTCAGTCAAGGAGGAATTCCATCCTGTTCCTGACCTCTAGAAAGGGAGAATTTCTGAGCCTCTCCACTGATCTAGGTCACGTGTTCATCGTATAGTCCCAGTCCTGGTGCCCTCCTGGCACCACAGCCAACAGCTGCCCAGGACCCCGTGTCAGTACTAGGATGGGCCACAGGTTCACACGTCCTGAAGCTGTTCTTAAGAATTTGTTGCTGCTCTCCAGAAACTACCCAGTATTATCAACCATTCCCTGTAAGAAGTTGCTATTCTCCAACCCAAACTGCTCACAAGGGCTGTTCCTACAGAACACAACAATGCCATCTCTGTGGCAGAACCTGGCTCCTCCTTGACCCTCTGCAGGATGACCTAGCCATGAGGTTCTGGGGTCTCCGGCCCAGAGGTCTGGTCACTGTTGGCCTTGGGACTCAGTCATGCAGGGCTTTCTGAGGGTGACTTCCAATCATGCCAGAGGCAGGTTGCCCTACTTTTGGACAGAGCTGCTGAGACTTCAGCGGTGGGGGGTTAGGAGGATTAATAATGCTGATGGTGCTGATAATGACGAAAACTCACATTTCTGGAGCATTTACCATATGCCAGGAATTCCCCTAAACATTTTGTGAATGCATTCATTTAATCCTCATAACAATGCTATGAAGTGGTACGCTATTATTACTTGCATGTTAAAGGTGGGGAAACTGAGGCATAGAGAGGTTGAGCAACTTGCCCAAGTTCACACAGCTAACTGGTGGCAGACTTGAGATGTGAGGTCAGGCAGGCTGGCCCCAAGAACACTTGCTCATTGCCCCCAAGCCGCGCCGCCTCACTGTTGCCTCCCAAGAGGGGTGTCCAAGCCTCATCCAGCAGCGCGTGTGGCTCACCTCTGGAGTCCCGTCCTGGAGCAGCACCAAGAAGGAAAGCTCCGAGGAGTCAGGGAGGCGGGACTAATGGACATCCATGAGAGCTGTAAGGGCAGGCGCTCTCTGGGGTTGTGTGGCGGCCGCGCCTGCCCCCCTGCCATTGGCCCATCTCTGAGCTGGACACCCCTCTGTCCTCATCTGCTGTCGTGAGCACTGTCGACCTTGTAAATTTGCTCAGCCTTGTCCAGAACAACCTCAAACTTAACACACGTAAAACTAAACTTATCGTCTTTTACCAAAACTCTGCAGCCAGACTGCCCACCATCAGAGAGACTCCACCACTCCCAGCTGTGACCTTTGGAGTTCCTTCTCCTCCCTGCCCTGGTCTCCTGATGTGTGAAAGGGGGAAGTTTTTCCAACCTATGGTTATTGTGATGATTAAATAAAATCCTCCACAAAATGGCTCGGCAAGAGCCTTGCACGTGAACATTTAATTAATGCTGGTAAAGACAACAGCAAAAGCAACTTTTCCATGTGTTGGCAGCAACCTGATTCCTTTGGTGCCAAGATATAACGTTTTAGACCTTTTTTTGACTGTTCTACTCTCTTCCTCTAGGGTGTTAGAGCCAGGCCCCAAGGAGAAAGGCTGTCAATAGGTAACATTGGGGTGAAGGATCTGCAAGCATGGAGTTCAGGAGAGGACTCCAGGCTTAGGCAGCTGGAAGCTAGGGTGTAAATCAGGAAGCACAGAGGACCGTTGTGACGGGGGCAGCTCCGGTGGACACACATTCACGGAACAGTTTTCGACATCTAATGATAATAAAAGTCAGCATTAGCTGGGTGCTCGCTCAGCACCAGACAGGGATCAAAGTATTCCATGGATTAGCTCATGGAGTCCTCCCAACAACTGCAGAAAGCAGATGCCATTAGTATCCCCATTTTACAGATGGTAAAATTGAGGCACGGAAAGGTTAAGTAATGGGAAGGCTGAGCTTTGAAGCCGGTCAGTCTGGGTCCAGAGTCTACACTCTTGACTCCTATGTTATGCTGCCTCTCACCTTCCACGTGCCAAGCACAGAGACAGGTCATCTCCACTTGTGTGGAGCCCAGGCTGACCCTGCTCATTGGTGGTGACAAGATTACTGTGTTTTACCCTCTCAACCCTCCTCCATATGTGCCCCCTCCACTGCATGTGCTCATTCACATCTGTGGTCATCCTCTCCTCTCATGATCAATCTAGATCGTGCAAAGTCAAACACAATGCCCGCCACCTCCTCCGTGAAGTCCTCCTCGACTAAACACATCTCACAATGAACTTTATTCCCCATGATTTTCCATAGTACCGTGATCTAGCTCTTTGTTTTAATACCTTGTATTATACTTCAATTTTTAACTAGGGCGAGAATTATTTACCTAACGATAGTCGTGTGGAAACAAAATCAGGGAAAGGTCAAGTAACTTTCTCAAAGTCACACAGAAGTCCAGAGGTGGGAACTGGATAGGAGATAAGTGCTTTTCTCCGTAGAGGATACTGAATGCCTCCCTGCCTGGTCCCAGTTGTATTAATAACCAAAAGGTTCTTCTATGAGCATAAATTAAGATATTTATGAAATTTAGTCCCTGATATCTCAAAGGGCTCTGGGCCTTCTGGGAGCTCCACAGGCTAAGCTGGTGGCAGGGATGTGCATATAGATGTGAGAGGTCAAAGACTGGCCTCCAGTTAACCTCAGCTGGGCCCTTCCCCCATGGACCATGGGGGTTCCTGCTGGCAACAGTCTAGATTCCGGTGATATGTCTCTGGCCCTGGTGCTTGGTGCCCCTTCCACATCTCCACTCCAAAACACTTGTCTTGCACAGGACACATTTCCAACAGTGGAAGAATGTGTGGAAATGTACCAAAAACCCAAAGAGCCTGTTGGTGTAAGTAAATATCATTTCTTATTTCTGCAGATGTATCCTTCTCTTGTTTACTCTTAGATGTGGCCTTGGGAAACTTAGAGGGGAATGATGAGTCAAGACGTAACTTAACAGCAATCCCAGGGAATTGCAGCATCTTATTCTTAAAGACAAGAAGATCAAACTGTATTCAGGGTAGCTAAGGGACTTGCCTAGGAGCCTACCCCAAGTAGTGACAGGTTTTAAAATTTTCGGGCTTTCCATCTCCAGTAGATGGAACTAGGATGTCTCCTGAATATTTGTCTTTCCTATGAAGAGCAGCATCCCACAGAAGAGTCCCTTTATTGAAGTGTCATGGGGTTTATGTTGGAAAGACACAGGCAAAACAACCAGTTCCCCTGACAGTGAGTGAAAGATGGTTTCCAGGATGCTGGCTGCCTCCTTCCTAGTAGTAGCCCTTTGCAAAATGTGTGCATACAAAACAGATCTTCTTTCACATGGTTACTAAGAATTGCGCATTTGCTTTTAGGTTGTCACCACCGGCAAGGAACAACTAGATTTTGAAACAGGACCACACATATTTGATTTGCAGATTTGTGTGAAGGATGACGTGGGTGTCACTGACCTGCAGGTCCTGACGGTCCAGGTAACAGATGTGAATGAGCCGCCTGAGTTTCAAGGCAACTTGGCAAAAGGTAAGACACACTGGGGTGTGCGATGCAGCCCAGACGGTGGCATCAGGCAGGACGCTGGGGGACAGAGTGAAATAGAAAAGTAAATAAACAAGCAGCTGTTTCCCTGGAAAAGGCAGCTGCTTAAGGAGTGGGGAATAAGTGAAACGTCCACTAGCCCAGGACTCCCAACAGTAACACCCAATAATTTACAAAGCCCTTTCCATCCATGGCTTCTCTTGGGCCTCTCCTGGTCCTGGGGAGGAACCTGGGGCTCAAGGACCTCAAGTGGATCATTCTGGAGGAACCTGGGCTGAGCCCGTTTACAGGCTTAGCACTGGATACCGGCCACTGACTGACTGGTTCATCCTCCCCATCGATGCTGACGCCTCGAGGGGACTGTGTATTTGGGGTCTGCTACAGGGTAGGGACAATATAGGGGACAGGAGCATAGGGTAACATCCTGAGTGATCTCCCTCTGGCTCATGGCTTTGAAGGCCATCCATACACTGACAACTCCCAAGCCCATTGTTATTTTTGTTTGTTTTCTATTTTTTGGATTCAATCATCTTTATTAACCTATCAATGTCACATTTTATATCAGTACATACTACCTTGTTATTTTTTCAAAGGAATCTACTTTCGTACATCATATTAATAGTAAAAAGTCAAATAAGATGGCTAAACATCAACCTAGCATATTAATGTCCTCTGGACAAGGCAAGCTAGAAACGCAGTCACTTTACACACATACATGTAAGGGTAGTGTTCCAAATTAACTAAGAAGCTGCTACACCAGCTTCACCCTTGAACTCCTGACTCAGATAAAAACTGTCCTACCCAACATCTCCATTTGGATGTCTAATGGACATCCATGATATTGTGATTTATAATAAGAAACATATATTTGGTCTTTGTCCCCTCCTGGCACAGATCCTAAAACCGTTGGAATGTCCTAAGTGATAAGAGTGATAAAGGTGTCTTTTCTTACATTAATGAGGTGACTTTTGGACCCCAACTAAGGATGGTGGCTGCCCACTAGAGAAACCAACCACGTGATTAGAAGGTTGGACAGTGGAGAGGGGGGAGGGGCTGGAGATTGAGTTAAATTGGGTTCAGTCACTAATGGCCAATGATTTCATCAGTCGTGCCTATGTAATGAAGCTTCCAAAAAAGTCCAAAAGAACAGGGCTCAGAGAGCTTCCGGGTTGGTGAACACGTGGAACCTGGGGAGAGTGGGTGCCTGGAGAGGGCATGGGAACTCTCTGCCCCTTTCCCATACTGTGCCCTATGCATCTCTCCCATCTGGCTGATCCTGACTTATATCCTTTTATAATAACCCAATAATCTAGTAAGTAAAATGTTTCCCTGTGTTCACTAGAGAGCAAGCCCCTCTAGCAAATTATTGGAACCCGAGGAGGGGGTTGTGGGAACCTCCCATCTAGAGCCGGTTGGTCAGAAGCACAGGTGACCACCTGGACGTGTGATTGGCATCTGAAGGGGCAGGGGCTGTTTTGTATGATGGAGCCCTGCAGCTGTGGAATCTGATGCTATCTCTGGGTAGACACTGTCAGAATCGAGTTGAATTGTGGGACACCCAGCTGGTGTTGGAGAATTGCTTGGTCGTGTGGGAACCCCCCTAGACACACACTGGAACTGGTGTTAGAATCTGACCTCTCAGACTTAATGTGCCCCCAGACCACTCTTGACTCCTATCTACCATCCCAGCCCAAATCTGCTTCTCTCATCTTTCCCATTTTAGTTACTGGCAACTCCATCCTTCCAGTTTCTGGGGCCAAAACCTCGCAGTTACCCTTGATTCCCCTCTGTCTTTCACGCCCAACATCAAACCCATCAGGGAATCCTGCCAGCTTCTAAGTTTATGCAGAACCCAACCTCTCCCCAGCAACGCCACCATGGCTCGCCAGGATCACGGCCGTGGCCACCTAATCGGTCTCCCTGCTCTGTCCTTGCCCCCTCTAGTTGATTCTTCTTACAACAGCCAGAGGGACGCTGTTAAACATCGGTTAAATCAAGGCACTCCTCTGCTTAAAACCCTGCAAGAACTTCCCATCTCCCTCACAAGGAGAACCAGAGTCTCCCTAAGGTCCTGTCAGATCTGATGAGCCCCTACCAAACCCCATCTCCTCTCCACCACATCTCCCCTTCACTCCTATGCTGCCGCAGTCCCGTCCTCCTCACCCAGCTGTGAATACCCCAGGCACGCCCTACCCCGGCATCTTTGCATCCGCCCTTTCCTCTGCCCCTTCCCCTGCATCTCTGTCTCCTCCTTTCTTTAAGAATCTTGACTCCAATGTCAGTGAACCTTCCAGAAGCACTCTGTTTAACATGGTAACCCGACTCACCACACGCCTTTCCCTGATTCGTCTCCACAACATTGCTCAGTAACATTCACATATTTTATTCATTTATTTTATTATCTATATCTCCCCACTAGAATGCAAGCTTCATGACAGCAGGGTTTTGTGTTTTGTGAATGGCTGTACTCTCATTACGTAGATCCGTGTTTGGTACATAGTGAGAACTCAGTCAATATTTTTTGAATGAAAGCCTGAGCAGTGATCAAAGCAAATGTAACCTGGAGCTTGGATGTAAGAAGGCCTGGGTTTGTGATTCTATTACTTAGCAGCTGAGACAACCTCACAACTTCTCTGAGCCTGTGTCCTCGTTTGTAAAGTGGAGATAACTACAATACCTACTTTACAGGGCTGTTGTGAAGATGAGAGGAGAAAACATAAGTCCTCAGCATAATAACTCCAAAAGAGTGAGTTAATGTTAAAATTCTCAGTCATCTCTCAGAAAGGTTCTCAGAAAGAGATGCCAGGGCGGAGTATGGCGGCCCCTCGGGAAAGGCTGGTGGTGCCAGTGACCCTGTCTGCTCCCTCCACATCCTGCCGGCCGAGAACTCTGAAGTAGACGGAATCCATGTGTGGTCCCTTTCCTGAACCTTTGTAGCCCTCCCTCTCCTTTTTTCCGTATTCTCTCTATTCCACTATAAGGCCTCTCATTTCAGGGACTCATTTCTGCTGAGATGCTAAGTGCACTTGAGGGGTGACCTAGGCTCGGTTTAGGAGGAATTTGCACGTGAAAGTGGATCTGGAACTCACACTGGACGTTCCCACTGGGTTACTTTCCACCTCTCTGTCCTTATCACTCCCCTCCCCCACGAACAACAGTACCCTAGTCACCTCTCAACCCAGGAGATACATAAAGACTTGACACCAGCTTGGTCAATCCTAGCTCTTTCTTAATTCCCATACATGGATCCACCCACGCAAGCTGGTCAGTGGTCTTACTCATGGCCTTAATCACTGCTTTCTTCTTTCCCCCAGTGGTTGGCTCCCTTTGACTCTATACGGCTGTCCTGGTTTGGGAATTCCTCGTTTGCTTTATTTAATAAAATGTTTATTTTTTCCCCTTTGCATGCCGGTATAGGTCTAGACCTCTACATAGTGGAAGGAGCAAAGCCTGGATTCATTTACCAGGTGGAGGCCTTCGATCCAGAAGACACAAGTCAAAACACACCCCTCGGTGTAAGTCTCCTTGCTAAACCGCAGAGGGCCTTTTCTGTGTGGTCTTTGACACAGGAGCCTGGAGTCTCAGCGGGGTGGTCTGGGTCGGGGCAAAGGGAGGAATCTGCTGTCCCCTGCCAGGCACAGAGCCCCGGGGAGGCTGGAATGGGTGAGGGGCTTCTGGGGACAGACACCCCACATTGGATCCATGGCTCTGTGTGATCCTGGACAAGTTCTTAATCTCTCTGAGCTTCAATTTCTCCATCTATAAAATGGAAGAATAATAGTATAGCACCTACCATAGTAGGGGGATGGTTAGTATTAGATAACGCACATAAAGCCACTTAGTCCAGTGCCTGGTGGATCAAAATTGTTCAATATTTTTTTAATTCTAAGGTGATAAAAAACCAGCTATATTATTCTAAAAATAAGCATAAAACGTATACCTCAAAGGCAGGCATTAACACTTCCTTTTCAAGAGATGAAGACAAGCTGCTTGGAGCCAAGTTTTAAAAGAAAATTAGAAGATAGTCCCAGGAGTTCCGAAGAAAAGGAGGATTTCCACAGAGAAAAGCAGGAGACTGAGTCCTGGAGCATTGCCTCGTGGTTCAGTCTGAGACAGCTGATCCCCACCTTTTTAATCAGTTTCCTTAAGGGGGCTGCCAGTGGAGCTCTTGTAGCCACTAACCCTCAGGCCAAGAAGCCTCTTAGCTTATCCCTGGGCAAGGATGCCTCAGCTCCCAGCTTGTGCACCCACCGCAGCTGGGCAGCCCAGGCTGGAGAGGAAAGAACCAAAGCTAATGCCACCTGACTCATCTTGGAGCAGACAAAACTCCAGCAAACCCACCGTACAAAGAAGAGAATTCTTGAAACATGACACCTGGGGAACTGCCAATGCCAGGAGGCTGTCTCTGCATTTGCTGCATGATTTGCAGCTTCAACAGGACTACTTTCTCTAACAGGAGGGAGCTTTGGGAATGAACTCCAGAACCAATAGAATATGGTTCTACAGGGTGTGCAACCAAGCTGTTTTAAGATTATTGAACATATCTTAAGTTAGGGAATTGTTTGTTATCATTGGAAGACAATCCTTCTGTCAAAAAAACAACGAATCAACCCATTCTTTCATCCAAGATTCTATTTGCATGAATAAGTGATTACTATGCAAACACTTAGTGGGTCCCTACTACCTGCTAAGAGCAATACTAGGTGCTTTAAATGCATACTTATTAATAACACACTTGTTATATAACTTACAAATGTGTTTGTCTGAAAGTAACAGAAAACTTAACCACAGTGGTGGATATGAAATTTGTTTTCCTTCCGTAACAAGAAGACCAGAGGCAGGCACGCAAGCAGTCCAGGGCTGGCACAGCTGCTACCCTCAGAAACCTTGGCTCTTCCTATCTTTCTGCTATTTCATCCAATGTATGTTGGCTTTGTTCTCCCTTTGTTAACCTCATGATTACAAGATGGCTGCTATACCTCCAGGCTTTACCTCTAAGTTCCAGGCAGGAAGAAGAAGAAAAAAAGAAAGCAGAATGGGGTACAGGATAAAGGAGGCCGGCCAACCCAGTTTGTCCCTTTTTTGGTGGGGAAACCAAGACCCTCCTGGAAGCCCTACCCAGGGGTCTTCTGCTGACTTCTCACTGGCCAGAACTGTGTCTTATGGCCACTGTTGCTTGGTGGTGACCAGGGGAAAAGGGATTCTGGATGGACATTAAGTCAGCAACCCAAAGCATAGTACCACACTTATACATTTAGTTCATTTCAACATTTACCAAGAATCCACTATGTGCCAGGCTTTCTATTAGATGCTTTGGATACAAAGACAAATAAGACACATCTTTGTACCTCAAGAAGTTTACAGTCTGGATGGGAGACATTCATGCATACACCAAATAATGATAATTCAATAAGATCATTACTATAAAGTTTGTACAAGATGCAGTGGGGGCAGAGTGGAAGGAATCTCGGCTGTGAAGAAAAATATTTATTTTTAAATCTCCATTTTAATATATATTTTGAAAATTAGGTAGAAGGAACAAGGTCATGGCCCTTTCAAAATTAACTCCTAAGTCAGGTTGTTACCCTTTCAGATGAAGGGAAGCAGCCCAGGTGGGGAGCAAATACAGTAGGTGTTGCTCCCTTAAAAGAAAACGTAATGCCATCCAAAGATATCGGAGTGCGGCTGCAGGCCCTTGGAACCTGGAGCCGGGTGGCTGCAACTGTGGCTTCTGCAGTGAGTTTAGGATTGTTTGGGGAGGGGGCACTGCAGCAGCAATTGTTAATGAAGTTTTTAACACCTGTGCTGGAACTGACGGCTGCACAGAAAGTCAACAGCCAGCCCTCAGGAGCAGTGAACATAACCTAGAAAGAACCTTTCTCAGACTAGCAAAAGGTAATAACAGTTCAGGAAGTAACACGCCACGGCCTTTGTACATAGACATTTTATTCTGCCCACTTGGTGGTACTAAATGATATCTTTTGCTCCCTACAAGGAGAAAGGAGATGGGTTAATTTGCTATTGACCAAACGTGTGCTTCTCAACCTTGGCTGTAAATTGAAACCACCAGAGGAACTTTTTCAAAAGCACAGAGATCTGGGTCCCACACCCTAAGAGTCTGCTGTGATTGACCTGGGGTGTGGCCCAGGCATCAGGTTTTTAAAGCACCCCACCCAGTGATCTCTTGTGCTGCCAGGGTTGAGAACCGCTGCTTTTTTTTTTTTTTATCGAAGTATAGTTGATGTACAATATTATAGGTTACAGGTGTCCAACATAGCGAATCACCATTTTTAAAGGTTATACTCTATTTAGAGTTATTATAAAATATCAGCTACATTCCCCGTGTTGTACAATATATCCTTGTAGCTTATTTAATACCTAATAGTTTGTACCTCTTAACTCCCTCCCCCTAAATCGCCCCCCTCTTCCCTCTCCACACTGGTAACCACTAGTTTCTTCTCTATATCTGTGAGTCTGCTTCTTTTTTGTTATATTCACTAGTTTGTTGTATTTTTTAGATTCCACACTAAGTGATATCATCCATTACGTGTCTTTCTCTGACTTATTTTACTGCTTTAAGACACTGTTTCCCACACTCCCCAGGTCTCTCCCTTGGAGTTTTGGCTTCTGTGCATCTGAGATGGGGCCGGGAATCTACAGATTTGCCAGATACCTTGGGTGATTGTTCTGGTCAGAAAGGCTGGGAACACTGGTTTATGAGTGCTTCTCACTGGGTGTTCAAGCCCCTGCATGAGAACATACCTAGGATGCTTCAAAAACGCAGATTCCTAGACCCTGCATCGGAATGCTGAATTGGACCACAAACTTCCCAGGTGATTCTGATGCATTCTGCCCTTGGAGAACCACTGACCTGAGTAAACAAGCACAAACTTTAATAAAATACCAAAGCATGTGCAGGAAGCCACCTGGGTTTGGCTTGTGCCTATCACCTTACCTGGTGGGTTCCAGGAGTCACCTTGATGATGGCAGCGACTAGATGAGGAAGGATAAATTAAATATTAGCTCTAGGACACCTCCGGAACCTGCAACTCTTTTACAACAAATCCTCCACCCTCATCCAGCTTAATAGAGTGAAACTGTGTCTGTCACAGATTGCGTAAAATTGGGGCTAATACAGAAACCACTGGCATTTGCTCCCTCCCTTTTAAAGGAAGTTTTAAAGCATGTGGTTGTACATTGTTTGGACCCGCACTGCCCAATAGAGCTGGGCTGTGAGCCAGGAATGAATGCTGTGCGTTTAAACGTTCTGGTAGCCCCATCAAAAAGGTAAAACGAAACAGGTGAAATTCATTTTAATACAGTTGAACTCCATATATCCAAACTATTGTCATTTCAACATATAATCAACATAAAAATGACTCGTGAGATATTACACATCCTTTTTTTTCATAGTTATCTCTTCAGACTCGTGTATTTTACACTTAAAGCTCATCTCCTTTTGGACCAGCCACAGTGCAGATGATCTGTGGTCACAGGTGCCCGTGGCTGGTGGCCTCTGCGCTGGAGGCCCAGCATTCGCTCCCCTGCCGGTGCACCTTCTGTGTTGTGATGGGTGCAGATGCAGCAGGCTCAGAGGCAAGCATCAGGACACAGAGACGCGCAGGACGGTCCCTATGTGAATAATTATATTTACTGGCATTTCTGCCTGCCCTTTCTCCACCTCCTGAAGGAGGCTCTCTGGGGCCCACTCCCTCCCACCCAACTCCCACATTCCCCGCCCCTCATGCTTGGAAATGGCCACCGTGACTGCAGCAAAGCTTCCTTGGAGACTCGAAGGACGTTAATCAGTTTCACAGCTGGAGGCCAAGTGATCTAGTGCAGCAATTCTTCCACTAAGGGGCTTTCTCTTGGCCTTTCCATTAGGGAAGGACTTTTGCATAAAGTGAAATGTGCTTTGTCTTCACCAGGGCAGATAAAGGATGAAATTAAAAGAGCAATAACCTTGCTACCAGCTGGGCTACCAGGAGGGCAGCAGGGGAAGCAATTCTCTCTCCACCTCCATCTTGCTCATGGCTCCGAGAAGTGGCATCATCTTTCAATCTTCCTGAGAGTAAAGTGATCATCAGATGACTGTCAGTCCCACTGGATGGAACATTTCAGGTTCCCTGAGCAGCCCCCTATTTCCTGGTGAGGGGAGGATCTGAGGCCCTCGCCTGGGCCAGGTAATGCCGGTGAAAATCAAGGAATCCTCCTCATCTCCTTCCACCCCGTTCCGGCAAATTGTCTTCGGTGTCCTGCTCCTTTCTTTCCTAAGTGACAGCGCCCTTCCTGTTCCCCAGGCACCTCCACCCCTACCACACACACACACACACACACACACACACACACACACACACACACACACCCCTACTATTCAGTGCCCCCAGGCATCTGCCTAACTCAGGAGTCTCCACTGGAAGTCTTTGCAAAAATGCTTTATACTCCAGGTTCTCGTGAGAATGCTTGAGAAGGGAACAAGCAGCACTATTGGAAAATTCCCACTCCAAATACACCACCACTGATGACGGTTCATAGTCGGGAGAGATACTTCCTCAAATAGAAGGGGATCATTGTTCTTAAGATTAGTGACGCCTGAATCAAAGAACAGGACCCAGGCTGATCACGGAAAAAGACTGACAGAATACAGGAAGATCTGCAGCTTCCGCAGTAAAGGACTGCATCCTTTACATATCTATAGCATGTTGCATTTATACATGTGGCTCCTCTTAAAAACAAATATTTGTCTATAACCCACCTAGCTCACCCTCATGATAATAACACACACAAGCAGAGCCCAGCTGAGTTAAGGGCTTGCCGTAGGTTTTTTTATGGTAGCTGGTTTTTTCCTCCTAGGCGCCCTTCCCTCCCACTCCCGTCCCCCACCTCCCACCTCTGAGCTGCTTTGGGATGGAATAGGGGGGAAAAGAGAGGAATTGAGGCTTTTATAAAACATTCAGCTTACACTGAAAAATAATAGGACCGTGGCATCATCTTTATAACTTGCCCTGGCCCAGTAGAGAGATGCTGCCTGTCTGGGCCCTCTGGGTGGGCTTGGGGGCATGTTCTCAGTGGCTGGTAGGGTCATTGGCACTCCCCGGACTTGGGAGGAATAAGGGTCCTGCTTCCCCCTGGAAACGTGGTCCCTGGAAATTGACTGCTCTCTTCCTACGAGCTGGGAGGCTGAATTCTTGCCGCTGGATTCCACTGCAGGCCCGAAAGCAACTGAGGGCTGCAAATCAGCACAGGGTGGATCATTATTCGCCCATGACTCCAGCTGTAGCGGGTGGGGTGGGGGAGGTGGGGGGGGTGCCGGCCCGGAGGTGGCGCGCCCTCCCCAGGGAGCCTGACATTTCAGGAAACTGGGCCAGCTCCCTCGCAGCCTTTTTCCTCTCCGCACCGGTGGCACAATAAGGGATGAATGGGGCAGGAAGCCTGCTCATCGTCCTCCACCCCGAAGCTCTGTGTCCGTGAGCAAAACATTGCCGCCAAGGGGCTGCAAAGAGAGAAACCTGGGGTGACGGTAAAGGAATATTCCCTGCGGGGACGCTCGAGAGCTTGTCTGACAAGCATTTGTTCACAGAATTGATCTGATTACTCAGGACTTTTCTTAGCCAGTATTGGAGCAGAGAGGGGCTGCCGTTGCTTTTCATCCTATTTAATTTCTGTTTTCCAAGAACGAATATCAAGGGAGCAGCTTTGATTAAACAAGCCTTTAAAAAGGGGAGAGAATGCCAGGTTTTACAGAAAGCTTTGCTGAGTCGCTGGCAAATGGCCACATGACATAATATTTTTAGTCTATGGATATTATCTCCTTTCTAAGTACCAAACTGCTATTCCCATTAACATAAGCTCGTAGGTTCAGGGATAAAGGAAATTAGCCTGGCTCTAAAAGAAAAAAAAAAATCGGGATTCCAGGAAATCAGCCTCTTAATAAAAATTTAAAAGAAATTCCCCGTGTTCTAATCCTACAGCTCTCCACCCTTTCTGTCTGCTGCTGTTGCTTTTTTCTTGCTTGCTGAGACTGGAGGAAGATTTCATACCCAAGTCCAGCATTACCAAACTGAAACAGACTTTTTATAAAGGTTGGCAAGGTTTTTTGTTATTGTTGCCTTTTTGTTTTAAGATCCTTTAAGTGGGAATGGGGGTCTCAGATGGGAAATACGCAAGAAGAAAGCCCCAATATTGAACATTTAACGAATATTTAGTGAGCATCTAGTATGTGTTAGGCATAGGGATAGAGCAGTCAATAAAATGAAGCCCTTTCCCTCATGGATCTCACATTCTAACCGGACAGTAGTAGTTAATATACATGGACAGCTTACCTCTGCTAGGCACTGTTCTAGAACTTTACGTGATCTCCCCATGGGGCATGCCTTATTATTATTCCTCTTTGTTGCACAAGCTCTCATAAAGTGGTAGAACCAGGATTCAGATTCAGCAGTCTGGCTCCAGCCTGGATCCACAGCCACTTCACGACTCAACTGCCCCAATGAGTGACTCATGTTCCGGATGGGTCTAAGAGGCCGCCTTCTCTGTTGCCATCATATCCTATATTTATCCCTCCTGGAGCACCTGTCCCACATCTTCTTTGTATGTTCCTTCGGTTGACCATCATCTTTGGCAGAGCAGGGCTGTCTGTCATCTCCATATCCCAAGACCTTCCACTGTTTGGGAAACAACCAGATCCGGGGACCTATCTCCTAGAGCATTTCAAAACACATGGGGAAAGGCATCCCGATTCAGGTGCATATAGTAAATGCCTTGCCGGCGTCTCTGAACTCTGCCATTCCAGCACATCCTGCTTGGGCCTCTGATATGTGGATATGTGAGGATTCTCTGCAGGAAAGCCTCTGCTCACAGAGCCAGGGCTTCTCCACGCGCTGACAGCTGCAGGCCCAGGCAGTGAGCTGGAGAGTTGGTGGGGGCCTTGGGATTTAAACATCACACCTTTGAGTGCTGTCAAGGTGCTTATACAATTTGGAGGGCGGGGTAGCTGGGAGAAGGGCACTTCTTGGCATTGCCCAAATATTTCCTCTTAAAAATGGGTTGGAAGCACCTAAGTAACCAGCAAGAAAGACTTAGTAAAATAAGCCCTTACAGTAGAATGCCATATCATCATTAACCAACCAGTCTATAAAATAAGACAAGAATATGGGCCAATGCTCAAGCTATAAATAAAAAGAACAAAATATTATAATTGTGGTTAGAATATCATCTCAATTTTTTGGAGGGCGTATGTTTGCATAGAAAAGAAGACTTCATGATAATGACGAGATTTTACAGGTGATTAATATTTTCTTTTTTAGACTTTTCGGTCCCAGTTTTTTGGTTAAAAATATGCTCATTACAATTAGAAAAATGTTATTAAATAATAAACGGAAAGTAAACACTTTTAAAAATCGTTTAAAAATCTTACATTGGCCCCAAAGGAGAGCTTTCATCTATTTTCTGTGCGTTCTCTCTTCTCTACGGGGAGCTCAGCTGCGATCACAACACAGCAAATCACTGGGTTGGAAAGCTCGGCTGACGTTTCCTTTGATTCTAGACTTCAGGGGCTGTGGCTCTGGTTGCATAACCTCCACTTATGATCTGCTCCAGAGATCATCCCTCACCCTAGTGGGAAATAATGAAACCTTCTGCCCTTAAAGCCCTTTGGAACAGATGGCTATAAATACGTAAGCCTCACGTGTTGCCGCGCAGCCCTTCACGTTTTCCAGCGTGCCTTCCGATTTAATCCTTACCATAACGCGGAGGAGCAGTTGGTGGTCTCAGCCCTAAGTTACAGGTGAGGAAGGGACTTGTCCCAGGTCCTGAGGTGAGAACCAGAGCTTGGACTCAGCTCTTCTGATCCAGGGCCTTCCCCTGCTTCTTGACTCCACGATGGGAGCAAGGAAGCAATTCTGATGAGCGCCCGTGGACGGACAGGGGTGGGCCTCCTATGGGCTGGCCCTCAGTGGGATGTACAAAGAAGCCTGTGTTCTTATCAGAGCAACTGGTGCTGAGCAAGGGGTCCTCAAGAGAGCTGGGCTGAGTACTGGGAACCAAGGAGGACAGACCCTCAACTCCCCAGGATGTGCAAAGGCTTGACCAGTGGCCATAGCCCTGAGATGGGATGTTAAAAAACGCGTCTACATCCCAAACCAGCTTCCAACTTGGACTCTAGTACCTGCTAAGGTTCATTCTCTCTAACACTTGTCTCTTTCCTTTTCCCTGTCATCACTGTAATGAACGATGCTTGTGAACATTTTCACACCGCACCATATCCTGAGTTCTTTTAAGGAAAGAGACCGGATCGTATTTGCTTTAGTACTATCCTATTGCCTAATGCATGGGAGCTGTGTTGAAACAGTGTTGGTTGAAGCCAAGACACCAAATCAAAGCCAGAAGTTGTCCTGGGAAGCAGAAGTGAGAATACGGTGATGGGGATAAGTATGCTGGACTCAGACGCAGGGAGCTGTTTATGTGTATTTTCTGTAATTGAAGCAGGATCCAGTGACCAGCTGCTCAGGGTGTAGCCAATCAGGGTCAGAGACTCAGACCAACCGATCCACAGCCTTCTTGAATCAAGAACCATTAAGCCTGAGAACTGCCCATTTGGGCCTCATCCTGATACATCAGAAATGTTGCGCAGGCCGAGAATATAAAATGGGAAGCGAACAAACTCATCTCTTGGGGAAAGCTACATAGGTGTGCTTAGTAATATTTTTTTCCTTGTTTTTTAGTATTTCCTGATTTCCCCTTCAAAGAGTTTCAGAATGTCTGCTAATGGGACCCTCTTCTCCACAACAGAATTTGACTTTGAAGCAGGACACAGCAGGTAGCCTTTGCCAATGACTGCTTGAAGTACCTTTTATTTTTTTTTATTATTATTATTTTTTGTGTGTGGTACGCGGGCCTCTCACTGTTGTGGCCTCCCCCGTTGCGGAGCACAGGCTCCGGACGCGCAGGCTCAGTGGCCATGGCTCACGGGCCCAGCCGCTCCGCGGCATGTGGGATCTTCCCAGACCGGGGCACGAACCAGCGTCCCCTGCATCGGCAGGCGGATTCTCAACCACTGCGCCACCAGGGAAGCCCAGTACCTTTTATCTGAGTGTCCAAGGAACAGGTCTAGTGCAGCCTGAGGGCAGCTGGGGAGGCCCTGGGTGGTCTGTTGCCTTGCTGCTAGGTTCAGAGGGTAGTAAGCTCCAAAGAGGGATCAGGGGTAAGGCCATTATCTGAAGGCCTCCTTCCCACCCAAAATCTTGATCTCTGGATCACTAGAACGAAGGTGTGGGAGGGGGCCCCCTGAAGCATCCGGAGGATTGCCTCAGATGCCCTTCTGGCTCTGGAGAGGCAGCTGTCAGAGCTGTTCGCCGACATCAGAGCAGAATGGTGGAGGCGAGCAGGCCTCTGGGGAAAGAGGTAAGGAGAAGCCAGGGTTCGAGGGTGAAAACACACAGGCCTTGGGGTCCACGCAGGTTTGGCTCTGGGATCTGCACCAGGTGTGAGAAGCAGGGCTAGTTATCTAAACCATGGTAGCCTCAGTTTCCTTACGTGGGTGGATGAGGCACTTTGCCGAGATAACGCGAGGGAGGATGGAGACAGGGTGTGCAACACGGCGGCGGGAGATGGCAGCCGTCAGTATGAACTATAGGATGAGAAATGGAGGGGTGGGGTTTTAGAGATGAGGAAAGGGTGGGCCTAGCAGATCTGACTCTGCAGGGGGATATGGAGGGGCGTGGCCAGAAAGGGGACGGACACTTTTCTCCCTCCCTCCCCCCACCCCATCTGTGGTAGTGTCAGCAAAGCTTGACTCCCTGACTTGGGCTGTTTCCCGACAGTTACCATCTCATCGTGGAAGTGAGAGATAGCCAAGGGCTCAGAGCCTCCACGGAGCTGCAGGTGAACATCGTGAACATCAATGATGAGATTCCTCGCTTTACCAGGTAGGCCTGAGGGCTTGGGCGGGGGTCTCCGTGGGCCGGGGGCACCACGTCTCTTAAGTGGCTGAGCCGCCTCAGACCCATTTCATGCAAGGCAGAGGGCTTCCCTTTGCTCTGGCCTGGAGGAGAGGTAAGAGGCTCCAGATCGTCAGTGTCCTTTACCTGGGCCTCCAGACTTAACATCTTCCACCTCTGTTCCCCCCGTCTCCACACCCCACAGACGTGTGCAGCATGGGATTCTGGGTATGGTGGGGAAGGGGTGGAGAGGCCAGACGCCACGCCCCTGGTGCAAGGCTTGCCGCCGGGGACGTGCAGAAGGCAGAAGGCAGGTACTCGTGGGATAGGATGCTCACCACCAATGACGGCAGAATCCTAGAGCACGTCATCCGTCCAGGCTCCATAAAGCCCACTGTCAGGAGGTCATCCTCTCCGACTGAGGAAAGGGCTGTCTCGATGGTGCCTAAGGGGCCTGCCCACTGCTGGGTGCTCTAAGTTTCCTCCTGTTGTGGTGGATTCAGAAAGGAGATCTGCCTTGTCTGGCAGCTCCTCCATCCAACAGACGTGAGGAAGGTAAGTGAATCTGGTAGAGGCAGCCTGTGGGAATGTGCCCGGCACCAGCCCAGGCACAAAGGCAAGACCAGAGCCTGTCACAGACAAGGATTTAGGAGGGGGAGATGGGATTCTGAGCTGGCATGTGACCCTGCAAACAGCCTGGTTACTGGTTACAAGACTCCGCCCCCGCACCGTACCCCCTAGATGCTGAGCCAGGCTCAGGAACCAGCCACAAGGAAACTGGCAAACTCCCCTGCCTGGGTTCACTGTATTCATGGAATACATTCAGCTCGGGAGACTCCACCAACCAAAAGCCACTGGGCCCCAGACTTATGTAGAATGCTTGCAAAAGTATTCTGAGATTGAGGTATTAAAGCAACTCCACTCACAGGCTAACCAAGTGCCTTTTGGCAAAACACACCACAATTGTGAAACTTCTGGACGTTTTCAGTCTACAGCCCAGTTGCTGAGGGTCAACATGGAGGAGACAACAGCAGAGGCACCCCCACAAAATGCTTGTTGCCGGGTTAAGCTCAGCAGGACGGTGCAGTGCATTTCTGCTGACGGGCTCCTCCAGGAACACCGTACAGGCAGTTTATAAATAGTTGTGACATCCCAGCCTGGATCCGGACTCAAGTATTGGCCAACAGAGCAATGCGGATTCACCAGTGATCCCCCAGAGGAAGGTGATGGCGGTGGGGCTAGAGCTGACACGTTCTGCGATGCCCTCTCCACACCCCCAGTCTGTGAGGTGGGAAAGCAGACTAATGGGCCTGCAAAGGGGAAAATAATCAGTTCGCCCAAGGGGCAGAAAGTATAGGCCATCTGGTTTGGACTGTGTCTTCCAAAATAAAGCAATTGGCCTCAGCAGAAAGAGAACGTGACCTTGGCTGTTTGTTGGGGCCCCCCAGAGATTGCTCTGGAACTCTGGTTCTCATTTTTGATTTGAGAGATGAACCTGTTAGGCTCCATCCCAGACAGGAAGCATGATCTCTGTGGCTGTCTAACCATTTTTTAAAAAGACAGTCGACTTTATTTCAAACAGTGTTCCCTGGATGTTGGTAAGGATGGGTCTGCGAGAGCCTGTGATCTAGAAGGATGTGAGGCAGGATGGCTGCCCTGCTTTGCCCGGGCTGCTCAATTAGAGCCAACCTAGTCCCTCAGCCATCCTCACTTTCAACAAGTTTGCTCAGTTTCAAACTAGGTACTAACTTTGAGGGTTTCCTGGCTTCCTTGAACCATCATCCTTCTTTTCTCCCAAATCAGTGCTAGGACTAACCATAAGTTATTTAATTCAGGATAAACAAAATTAAATCCTCAAATGGACTCAAGTAGACTGAGTTTGAGTGTGAAGTTAGACATGCAAAATGTGGAAACGACTCTTCTATCTTTACTATTTGTTAAGGTCCTGCAATGAAATACAACCAAAGCAAGTACTATTTCTGTTGTTGAAAATGCCCCACCATTTTTCTCCCGGGTGGTGACAAATGCTGATCATTTCATGTTCTCGTGATGTGCACTCCGGGATGCTGCCATTATGAAAGTTGGGCAGTTTATTATAAGAGTACCCGACTTACATTCACTCTCTACCTCGCAAACAGTGCTTGCTGTTCTTGCAAAGAACTTTGTTTTAGAGTCAGGCAGGTGGGTCTTTCTCCCCTTCTGCCCATTTCTTTTGCATTCATTCACAGTCCTACAGTCCTTTGCAACCTGGCGCCAGGCAGTGTAGACACACTTTATGGACTTACAGAAGCCATCCCAGGTCATCCCGGATTCACACCCTTTCCCCTGAGAGTGGCCCTGGGTCCAGGCTCTGGTGAGCCAGTGTCACGGGGAGAGGGGTGTGGGAATTAGTGATATCAGAGCTTTCCCCTCCTGTCAGGGGAGCTGCAGGGGTCCTGGCTTCACTGCATTTGAACAGATTTCTACTGTGATTTGAGGGTAACACTTCTAAGTTAAATGATATTTTATACACACTTGGGTCTTGGATCCCCAAACCAAATAAACCACAGATTTTATCTTCTGCCAGCCTCAATATCAAGTCAGCCAAGGACAGGATGTTGTACCCGGGGAGTTGTGTCTTCACCAACAGCCTGATCAGTCCTCTTCACGAGGACCTGATTTCCCGGAGCGCCCAGTGTGGCCTGGAGGAGCCCGCAGATGAGGGTCTTAAACAGCTGCACTCCTGGCATTTGGAGCGGGATACTTCCTGCGGTGGGGACGTCCTGGGCAGCGTAGGCTGTTTAGCAGCATCCCTGGCCTCGACTGACTACACGCCGATAGCAGCCTGCTCCTCTAGTTGTGACAAACAACACAATCATCTGCAGCTGAGAACCAGTGTCTAGAGGGGAAGAGGAGGGTGGGAGGAAGGGGATTTCTCTCCCAAGGTGTCCTCTGTCTGCCCTAGGAGAGGCTGGGAGCCTCTGGCGATTCCTTATTATAGTCCTTCCCGAACTTTAAAGTGCTACTCCGCCCCCGCCCCCACACATCTTGTGAAACTCTGGCTCCTGATTCAGTGGTCTGGAGTGGCCGGAGGACCCAGCATGCTCAGGAAGGCAGTTAGAAAGGTGGGGACCACCCCTGGGGTAGCAAAGGCGAGGCTGTGAAGGTCGCACGGGTGTCTTGGTGATCTCTCTGTTGGAAATTAACAGAACCCCCTCAATGCAGCCAAAGGAAAAAATCCAACACGTGAGAAACAGGGTCTCTCACACAGTGGAATAAGGGCTTAGTCCAGCCTGGGGAGCCAGAGCCGGCCCCCTCTCCTCTGGCTCTGCTTTTGGTTCCTGCAGCCCCTCCTCCTTGGCTGCATCCCACTTTGTCCATACCTGGACCCACTGGTGGGCGGCACGGATTCCCTGACAACGGTGTGTGTCAGGTAAGTAAATAGACAAACGGCAGCTTCTGTGGGACCCCTGGTAGTGAGAAGTCCAGAGCACTGAGGTGGCCTCTTGGCCTGAACAAGATTACCGTCCCCCATCAATAGAGCGAGCCTACAGGAGGTCGCCCCAGGAGTGGGGGCCGGCCCAGGATCCCGGGAGCAGCCTGGCTGGGCAGGGCCTGGTTCCAGCTGTTCTCTGCCTGCCTCTGACTCCCCTGGAGGTCCCCGCCCCTTTCTCCTCCTTCTGGACCTACAGATGATGGGACAGAACCGCAGAGACCTTCTGAGCTCATGAAATGAACGCAATCCGAGGTAGATCCGAGGTAGAGTATTCCCCTCTTAAAGACACTCCCACATGGGAAAACCCAAATTTAGGAAACTGGTAAATTAAAGATGACTATTTGTCCCACTGAAGTGATTTTCCCTCCACAAAAGGACTTCCTGCAGAGTTATTTTAAACAATAAGCTTCCCTTGGTACATTCAAAATTATTCAATTTACACAGGTTGTGCAGTTAAAACCTCAAACATATCTGTCTGGTTTCGGGCCTTTTCCAAGGCAGTAGAGGTCTGAGGAAGGTGCATAAGTTAGCAGTTTGGGCTTACTTTGTAAGAAGTCATCTTTGGAGGGTAGCGCGCTGACCTTAGCTTCTGCCAGTGGGGCTCGTTTCTCCCTTCAGAGAGCTGACCTCACGGTTAACGCAACTTGGAAAGGCATACGCGTTCTGTGTGTAAATTCTGCCTCCTCAGAACAAAAAAAAAAAAAAAAAAAAAAAAAGGGAAGAAATAAAAAGTGAGCAGCGGCCCTGGGATAGAGAAGGTTCACAATTTAATCAGCTTCTGGGGGCAGCCATGGTGTGGGCATCAGGAAGTTATAGTTCTGGATATTGTGTCCAGAGGGATTTTTAAAAGAATTCAGGAAAATTCTGCACACGAACTGGGAGAAGAGAAGACAGCTCGACAAGCCGACTATCCTTATTTTAAAAGACGTTAATGCCAAGGCTGACCTGAAATGGCATCAGGCCTGAGTGGAGTCAGGGACCGTGGCTGATATAAATCGTTGCCATCGCAGCATGGTAACTTCTTTGCTTCCACAGGGATATGATCTGTGGAAACACAAAAGCCAGTCACCCCTCCTTTCAGCTGCTGAGCTCTCCCTCCCCAGCACATTGATGCAACTCCAACAGCTCAGCGCTATATTTAGCACGAACCAAAATACCCACCTCCCAGACTCCACCCTCCTGTGCCCCTGAAATGAGCTGTGTCTGCTGTATTTCTGTTCCAGCCCAACGCACGTGTACACGATTCCCGAGGAGCTGGGTCCAGGAGCAATTGTGGCCAATATCACAGCTGAGGACCCTGATGATAAAGGTTTTACCAGCTTCCTCTTCTACAGCATCACTACTGTCAACAGCTATTTCATGATCAATCAGTGTAAGTCACACGCGCGCGAGCACGCACACACACACACACACACACACACACACACACACACATCCTTATGTACATCCTTTAATTCAGCCATTTGGATTGTTTTACAAATATTTTCTCCGTCTTCTGGTCTGGGGCATGCCTTTCCATCTAGACTATCGTAAGTTATCGGGGTAACAGGTGTATTTTTTTTTTGGCCACACCTCGTGACTTTGGGGATCTTAGTTCCCCGACCAGGGATTGAACCCAGGCCCCGGCAGTGAAAGCGTGGAGTCCTAACCACTGGATGGCCAGGGAATTCCCTGTAATAGGTGCATTAAAAGCAGCTGGCATAAGGTTTGGGGACATTGAACAGGGCCCTGTGTCGACAGCCGCATCATCAGCTGTATCACCACTCCGCCTTTGAGGGAGGTGGGCATCTAAGGATGGATGAGTTCACTATCCTGACGGTACCTTGAAGTCTCCTGAACAGAGGATCCAGACCAGCAGTGTCCAGAAGAAATACAGTGGAAGCCACATATGTAATTTTAAAGTGGCCACAAAAAGTAGAAACAGGTGAAATTAATCTCAATAAGGCATTTTATTTAACCCAATGTATCCAAAATATTATCATTTTAACTTGTAATCAAGATTTTAAAGTTACTCATGAGATATTTTACCTTATTATTGTTTGTGCCAATTCTTTGAAATCCGTTGTGTGTTATACTTACCTCATCTCAATTTGGCCTAGCCACATTTCAAGTGCTAAAGAGCCACATGTGGCTGGTGGTTACCATATTGGATTGCATCAATCTATTGACACATCCATCTGCTGGATTTCTGGGAGATTTTCCCATCTAAGTATCTTGGTGCAGAGAAGGAGAGTTTCTCCCTCTTGATGACTATCTTTTAGTCCATACCAGGCAGGATGCTGTGTGATCCACATGCATTCTATCTTAAGTACCCAGCAGAGCAACCCAATGAACTACCATAATCCACATTTTACAGATGAGGAAACTGAGGCTTAGAGAGAGACTCGGACAGGTTAAGTGACTAATCCAAGGTCTCACAGCTTGTAGGTTGTGAAGCAGCGATACAAACCAAAGCTGCCTGACTCCAAAGGCTGCGCTCTTCCCTAGGCTATACCACCTCATAAATCCCTGTCACATCACCCAAAAGGACTTCACTTTACATAATGATTTTGTGGAGGCCAGCACTGGACAATCCCAAAAAGACAATGTGTTACTCGTCCCATAGGCTTTAGGGCAAATGTTACCTGTGCCCAGGAGAGGCTGGCAAAGGCGGTGCTGTCTGTCATTGAGGACCTCACTCCAGTGATCATGGCGGGATAGACAACTGTGGTTTAGAATTCTGTTCGTTCGAGTATTGCAAATTTAACTTTTAACAAATACAGTGGGTTTTTTTGTAGTATATTCATTAAGACTCTTTGGTTGCAAGTAACAGAAACTAAGGCCAGCCAAACCAAGCAAGAGAAAAAAAGGTAGGGGACACCTATCACCCGGATACTGCATATCTCATGAGAAAGAGTAAACAGTCAGGGCACAGGAAGGATGGGAAGCAGCGCTGCTCCAGCGACCTCAGCAGCTAGAGTTCTGGCATCTTATCTGTAGCTCCACTAGGAAACTGACTTGTGTCTCCCAGTTACAAATTCTTCAGAAAGAGAACTCAGGGGTTGGAGTCAGCTGTCTATCAGTCCAATGAATGACGGCCAAGGACAGCTGCCAGGGGGCCTAACCCTGAGGCATGAGGTGCAAAATTCTAGAAGGATCAGGCCAGACACCCCAGTCAATGTCCAAGACAGGAACTTACATGAGGTTTTATTTTTTTTTAATGGACTTGTATAAAGAATATTCTCTTTGTAAGCCAGTCCTCACATCAGAACGTTCTTTTCAAATGTACTCCAAGTTTCCACCTACCTTTGACTCTTCGTTTCTCTCCAAAGAGCTATATTCTGACCTTTGCTTTCTCACAGTGACTGGGACCATCCAAGTAGCACGCAGGATAGACCGAGATGCAGGTGAATTAAGACAAAATCCCGCCATATCTCTGGAGGTTCTGGTGAAGGATAGACCCTCTGGGGGTCAGGAGAATCGCAAGCAGATAACCTTCACTGTGGAAGACATTAATGACAACCCCTCGACATGCACCAAGTTCACCTTCAGGTATTTGCCTTCTGAGACACCTGTGGGCACGTCACCTCTTTGGGGGTGCTTGGCTCTTCTGGTATAGTCTGGTGGGGACTGAAGGATTGTGGGCACCTGTGACACAGCTCAATAAAATAAGTAGATTTGAACTGCCCCTTTAGGTGAGAGGTTTTCCTTCCTCATAATTTTTTCTTCCCTCTCTTCCATTTTCTTTCCTCTTTGTAATCTCCCTTCTCCACTTTCTTACTATGTTGAAAAATATTTTTATTTTGCTCTCTTCTACAACACGTTCATCTCCGTTGGTGACAAGTCCACAGGACTTGTCAGGCGGTCTCTGGACTGTACTTTTTCTTTATTTATTGCCACCCATGGCAAGATGGTGCTGTTGGTTAGCAGTTATAGTAGATACTTGAGACTTAGGATAGGTAACTAGGAGCTCCCAGAGAAGCACGCCACCAGTAATATGAATAAATGAAACCAAGTATTTACTTAAAACAAAACAAAGCATCTAATTCACTTTACACAACTTAAATGCCTGTGAATGAAAGGCAATGGAGAGGGGGGAAAGGCAGATACAAGTTCTTTTGGATATTTTGACCTGTTCTTTGCCTCACAATCTACTCACCGTTATTTTAAAATAAAGTCCCTTGGAGGAGGAACCAAGGTGGTGGAGTAGAAGGTCGTGCTCTCACTCCCTCTTGTGAGAACACCAGAATCACAACTAGCTGCTGTACAATCACTGACAGGAAGACACTGGAACTCACCAAAAAAAGATACCCCACATCCAAAGACAAAGGAGAAGCCACAGTGAGAAGGTAGGAGGGGCGCAATCACAGTAAAATCAAATCCCATAACTGCTGTGTGGGTGACTCACAGACTGGAGAACACTTATACCACAGAAGTCCACCCACTGGAGTGAAGGCTCTGAGCCCCACGTCAGGCTTCCAAACCTGCGGGTCCGGCAACGGGAGGAGGAATTCCTAGAGAATCAGACTTTGAAGTCCAGTGGGATTTGATTGCAGGACTTTGACAGGACTGGGGGAAACAGAGACTCCACTCTTGGAGGGCACACACAAAGTAGTGTGTGCATCAGTCCCCAGGGGAAGGACAGTGACCCCATAGGAGACTGAACCAGACCTACCTCCTAGTGTTGGAAGATCTCCTGCAGAGGCAGGGGGTGGCTGTGGCTCACCGTGGGGACAAGGACACTGGCAGCAGAAGTTCTGGGAAGTACTCCTTGGCCTGAGCCCTCCCAGAGTCTGCCATTAGCCCCACAAAAGAGCCCAGGTAGGCTCCAGTGTGGGGTTGCCTCAGGCCAAACAACCAACAGGGAGGGAACCCAGCCCCACCCATCAGCAGTCAAGTGGATTAAAGTTTTACTGAGCTCTGCCCACCAGAGCAATAGTCAGCTCTACCCACCACCTGTCCCTCCCATCAGGAAACTTGCACAAGCCTCTTAGAAAGCCTTATCCACCAGAGGGTAGACGGCAGAAGCAAGAACTACAATCCTGCAGCCTGTGGAACAAAAACCACATTCACAGAAAGATAGACAAGATGAAAAGGCAGAGGGCTATGTACCAGATGAAGGAACAAGATAAAACCCCAGAAAAACAACTAAAT
>NC_041218.1:91660963-91661406 GCF_002837175.3 Physeter macrocephalus
GAAAAAGAATGGAGGCAAAGATGGAGAAGATGCAAGCAATGTTTAACAAAGATCTAGAAGAATTAAAGAACAAACAAACAGAGATGAACAATACAATAACTGAAATGAAAACTACACTAGAAGGAATCAATAGCAGAATAACTGAGGCAGAAGAATGGATAAGTGACCTGGAAGACAGAATGGTAGAATTCACTGCTGCGGAAAAGAATAAAGAAAAAAGAATGGGGCTTCCCTGGTGGTGCGGTGGTTGAGAGTCCACCTGCTGATGCAGGGGACGCGGGTTCGTGCCCTGGTCCGGGAAGATCCCACATGCCACGGAGCGGCTGGGCCCGTGAGCCATGGCTGCTAAGCCTGCGCATCAGGAGCCTGTGCTCCGCAACGGGAGAGGCCACAACAGTGAGAGGCCCGCATACCACAAAAAAAAAAAAAAAAAAAAAAAAAGA
>NC_041218.1:91661478-91661774 GCF_002837175.3 Physeter macrocephalus
AGGGGAAAAATGACAAATAACATACAAGGGAACTCCCATAAGGTTAACAGCTGATTTCTCAGCAGAAACTCTACAAGCCAGAAGGGAGTGGCATGATATCCTTAAAGTGATGAACCGGAAGAACCTACAACCAAGATTACTCTACCTGGCAAGGACCTCATTCAGAGTTGATGGAGAAGTCAAAAGCTTTACAGACAAGCAAAAGCTAAGAGAATTCAGCACCACCAAACCAGCTCTAAAACAAATGCTAAAGGAACTTCTCTAAGTGGGAAACACAAGAGAAGAAAAGGACCTAC
>NC_041218.1:91662523-91663152 GCF_002837175.3 Physeter macrocephalus
TCAAATAAACAATCTAACCTTACACCTAAAGGAACTAGAGAAAGAAGAACAAACAAAACCCAAAGTTAGTAGAAGGAAAGAAATAATAAAGATCAGCGCAGAAATAAACGAAATAGAAACAAAGAAAACAATAGCGAAGATCAATAAAACTAAAAGCTGGCTCTTTCTTTGAGAAGATAAACAAAATTGATAAACCATTAGCCAGACTCATCAATAAAAAGAAGGAGAGGACTCAAATCAATAAAGTTAGAAATGAAAAAGGAGAAGTTACCACAGACATCGCAAAAATACAGAGCATCCTGAGAGACTACTACAAGAAACTCTATGCCAATAAAATGGACAACCTGGAGGAAATGGACAAATTCCTCGAAAGGTATAACCTTCCAAGACTGAATCAGGAAGAAATAGAAAATATGAACAGACCAATCACAAGTAATGAAATTGAAACTGTGATTAAAAATCTTCCAACAAACAAAAGTCCAGGACCAGATGGCTTCACAGGTGAATTCTATCAAACATTTAGAGAAGAGCTAACACCCATCCTTCTCAAACTCTTCCAAAAAATGGCAGAGGAAGGAACACTCCCAATCTCATTCTGTGAGGCCACCATCACCCTGATACCAAAACCA
>NC_041218.1:91663582-91664339 GCF_002837175.3 Physeter macrocephalus
CAAACCCACAGCAAACATCATTCTCAATGGTGAAAAACTGAAAGCATTTCCTCAGATCAGGAAGGAGACAAGGAGGACACTTTATTCAACATAGTTTTGGAAGTCCTAGCCACGGCAATCAGAGAAGAAAAAGAAATAAAAGGAATACAAATTGGAAAAGAAGAAGTAAAACTGTCACTGTTTGCAGATGACATGATACGATACATAGATGATCCTAAAGATGCCATCAGAAAACTACTAGAGCTAATCAATGAATTTGGTAAAGTTGCAGGATATAAAATTAATGCACAGAAATCTCTTGCATTCCTACACACTAAAAATGAAAAATCTGAAAGAGAAAGGAAACAATCCCATTTACCATTGCAACAAAAAGAATAAAATACCTAGGAATAAACCTACCTAGGAAGACAAAAGACCTGTATGCAGATAACTATAAAACACTGATGAAAGAAATTAAAGATGATACCAACAGATGGAGAGATATACCATGTTCTTGGATTGGAAGAATCAATACTGTAAAAGTGACTCTACTACCCAAAGCAATCTACAGATTCAATGAAATCCCTATCAAATTACCAATTGCATTTTTTATGGAACTAGAACAAAAAATGTTAAAATTTGTATGGAGACAAAAAAGACCCCGAATAGCCAAAGCAGTCTTGAGGGAAAAAAATGGGAGCTGGAGGAATCAGACTCCCTGACTTCAGACTATACTACAAAGCTACAGTAATCAAGACAATATGGTACTGGCACAAAA
>NC_041218.1:91665432-91716551 GCF_002837175.3 Physeter macrocephalus
ATCTAGAGACTGTCATACAGAGTGAAGTAAGTCAGAAAGAGAAAAACAAATATCGTATATTAACGCATATATGTGGAACCTAGAAAAATGGTACAGATGAACCAGTTTGCAGGGCAGAAATTGAGACACAGATGTAGAGAACAAACGTATGGACACCAAGCGGGGAAACTGGCTGAGGGGGGGTGGTGGTGGTGTGATGAATTGGGCAATTGGTATTGACATGTATACAGTGATGTGTATAAAATTGATGACTAATAAGAACCTGCTGCATAAAAAAATAAATAAAATAAAATTCAAAAATTAAAAAAAATAAATCAATGAAGTCCCTTGTGATTCTGGGTTAATATGACTTCTGGAAAACAGTACTGTCTTTCCACTAACTATTTTGTCTCAGTGCCACAAGATGAGTAATTCCCCAGGTTAGCTTCATCTCTGTGGTTTCTTAATAGCTAGTCTCCTGTTTCTTGGGAGTCTGAAGGTGGTTCCTCCTGGGGGTGGGGAGGGCACCTCTGCAGTGACTCTTGCTGAGAGAGTGTCCTGTGTCTGGAGCAAAGCTGAACACCAGAGCTGGTCTCACTTTCAGATCTCCCTAGGGAGAGAGTCTCCCTCTGAGATTATCTTTGGTTTTGCAAGTTCATTTTTTAAGCTCTAGGTAACTCTGGACATAGACCCGATACATGGTGTGGCGATGCAAAGGACAGAGGACCCTAGACAAAGATTATCTATGATAAGCAGTAGAAATACAAACTCCTTTATTATGCTCTTCAGTGTCGCCCTGTTTTCTCCACCGGCATGCCCAGCATAGTGCTAAGAATCAAGTGGTCTTGAACCTGGCATCAAAACAGCTAAACCCCGTTCTGGACATACCCTACTTGCCTCTTCAGATCTAGCTGCCAACCTCCCCAACCCTGCTCTGTGCCCCAGGAGGCTGACCTCTATGGATATCAACTGCTCCCTTGCCCTGCACCTTCCCGTTGGCCCACGGGAAGCCCTGGAATGAGGGGGAGAGAGAAGTCAGGGTATTTATCCCCTGGCTCCCTTCCTGTCAGCGGCATGAGCTCCTCCACCTCCTGAAGGTCTCAGTTCCTATTAGGTCTCCCTCTGCGCACAGCACCCTCTGTCCTTGGTTCCGGTTTCAGGAACTGCTCGCTCCTCTGGCTCCTTGAGGCCTAGCAGTGGAAAGGGAGGCCCACTCTTCCTAGACCTAGACCATCCTTTGAAGTTTCCATGCACCGTGTGTACACGTTGTAACAGTCCCTTTACTAAACCCTCCCGGAATTATCTTAATTTGCCATTTGCTTCTTGCTGAGGCCCCTATCAAATCAATAATGGCCTTGACCACGTGATAGGTTCCTATCCCAACCCCAAGAGCAGAGTCTGTTTGATGGGTGAGAACAGTTGTCATGGATAGTTAGGACCGTGACTTCCACACCATTTTCTGCATAAATCAAACCCACCACTGTTAAGAGAAGTCTGGTCCCTGGGATGGAGTAGAGGTAATCCACAGAGTCACTCTTCCACTTTCTTTGAAAATCTAAAGCTATGCTAGTGCCCTTGGGTGGCTCCAGTGCATCTTGGGAAATTCTTCTCCTCATGTCCTGCTCTTCTAGACCCTACTGCTTTCCCCTTTGCTCTCCTGCCTTAAGAGGTGGGGGAAGATAGTTGAAGAGTAAGAACTCTGGGTATCAATGATTGGAGAGGACTGTGCTATCTCCAATCTTCCTGGTCAATTTTCTCCCCTCAGTGCATTTCTGGTAAGTGTGCACTGTGGCTTCCTGTGGTCCAGAGTCCCCTGATGTGTGAGATGACAGTTTACAAACTGCGTTCCATATTAGCTGGTAAAATCACACTTTGAATATCCTAGACTGTCCAGACAAGCCCATGCAGAGTCCTGCTGTTGATAATCTTCTCTCTAAATTAGCCTTGAAGGTCAATGCCAGCCAGTAACTGAACTAATTGTATTTATTACTAAAGGTAACTCTAAACAATGTTCCAGGAGGGCTCCGGGCTTTTCCAGTGGGAGGAACTTGCAGTGTCCTGTAAAAGCCAAGATATGAGGAGGGGCAAGAAAAGGGCTCCTCCCTCTGCAGTCCAGGAAGTGAAAGTTTTTACTCCCAAACCCCAGCTTCGTTTGCATACTCCAGGGAAGGGCTGGGAAACCCTGACCTGCATCACCCACCACTCTCCCATGCCTAGCATCTTGTCCATTCCCACCACACCAGAGTGGAAGCACCAGGGCAGGTCAAAAGCAAGCCAAACAACAGCACTGGTGCTGCCACGGGCTCTGGCAGCCCTGTCCCTGAATATTTACTCTTTCTTCAGGGCTCTTGGCACAGTCTCTGCGGTGGAGTTTGGGGGAGCAGGCTGGGAGGGCGCCAAGCACCCAGTGGATCCCACGAGGCAGGTGGCTTTGTGCCAGGTCCCCTGCCATCCCCGTGGGTCCACACAGGCTCTCGGGCGGCCGAGAGACAGAAACAGCCCCTGCGGCTTTCCCAGGCTGGTGATGAATGAGCCCAAGGCCCTGATGGAGGCATCAAAGGCCCCGTGACAGAGCCGCTCTGGTTGTAAATTCTCAGGCACTTGGCTGAAAGCGCTTCGCAAACTGTTTGGGAGCCAGAGGCAGAGGATGTCGGCTGGGCCTGTCACCTCCAAGTTGCGGGAGAACTGTGGTCAGATGGCTGGGAGTGAGGGCAGCCCGCCTTTGAGGCAGGGAGTGATGAATGGGGGGGAGTGGTTTTCCAAGTCATGCATTTAGGGGAAAAATACCAAGTGGCAGGGGAAAATGAAAAGAACATGCCAGGCGGCCCTAAGGGGCCAAGTGTGAAGGCCTCTTTTGGAGGGCGTGAAATGTCTGGCTTCAGGACCCTAGAGTCTTTGGGTGATGCAACCTTCCGGCTTCTGCAGACTTGTAATCAAGGCTCAGATCCCTGAACCCTCTGTGGGCCTGGAGAGTCATTGATAGAACCGAAAGTAAAATTTACTGTGACTCTTAACACTGACAAGAGGATGGTGCCTGGATGCATCAGCTTTCTGAGACAGGTCTTGAAACCACCCTGAACCAATCTTTCTTCATCATGGGGACAAGAACACAAACCTCTAGGCGATGAGGGGATGAGAGACAGAGTTTTTAAAGTGTTTGGTAGGATACCACATATAGTTGGTATTTAACAGATAGTATCTATTCTAAGTATTTATGAGTAAAACCATGACATCGTGCCATCAAGACAAGAATGGAAATGCTCGGACTCCAGTCCTGCTGAGATACAGAGACATCATGGAGATTCAGTTACACCTGTGAGAAAGACCGCTTTCCCAAAGCAAACCCAGTTACCCTCAGCAGCACAAAAACAACCTTGCCGTCAGACTTGGCTCCATGTTTGCTAAGCCCATTTTAGCTGCCATGAAGAGCTGATGTGGAATGTAGAAAGCAGCATAATTCTGTTGCAGAGAGAGGTGATAGTACAGAGGATTAGAGACACGTGTTGATGCTCTGAGAACAAGATGCCAAGACAGGATTAAATGTGAGAGGCTTTTATTAGTGGAAATGCCTGTGGGAGAAGATGTGGAGACAGCTAGGCTAGGCTGTCAGGGTCATCAGACTGTGATGCAAGTCTGACCTGAGTAAAGGAAGGAGGGAGGGTGCATGGGTGGGAATGTTCTAGTCTGTTCTGCAGTCCATGAACTTGGCTAGGGCACTGGGGAGTCCTGGAGCCAAAGTCAACTGTCACAGGACAGGAATGAGTCTGCCTTAGTATCTCTGCCCTGCCCTGTCGTTGGCACACGACCTCACTGCAAATACAGTGATGGATTTCAGAGCCCAGCAGCTGGGGTCTGTGGTCATTCTATTCCTGCAGCTGTAGGTCTTCCAGGCACATTCTCCTGGCAGTCCCAATATATTTTTGTAAGAAATCCTGCCCAAGGCAAAACATGATTGTGATAGGGAAAGAAAGAAAGAAAGAGAGAAAGGGAGAAAGGGAGGAAGGAGAGAGAGAGAAAAAGAGAAAGAAAATACCAGCCACACAAATTCCTCTTTGCCTGTACATGAGCCGCTTTGCAGTGTGATTTTGCCATTCCTCCCATCAAGAGATGGGTATCTCTTTCTACTCCTTGAATCTGGACTTGACCAGGTGAATTGCTTTGGCCATGGGAACATTCACAAACATGGCGCAGCAGAGGATTGAAAGGTGTGTATGCATTGGGACTTGCCCTCTCTTGCTACTTCTGGAAGCCTAAGATCTCCATGAGAAGAGCCCAGACTAGCCTCCTGGAGGATGAGAGACAATATGAAGCAGAGACCACCCACCTTCCCACCATACCTGTAAGTGAGGCCATCCTGGAGCATCCAGCCCCCACCGAGCTGCCAGTGACCGAAGAGACCAGCCAAGCTGGACTAGAACCAAAAGAGCGAATGGATAACCCTTAGTGTTGTAAGAAAGAATAAATGCCTGTTGTTTTAAGCCACTAGGTTTTGGGCTGGTTTGTTATGTAGCAAAGGCTAATCAACATGCCCATCTTATAGATGGAAAAACTGAAACCTGGAGACGTGTGAAGTCCCTTAATGGGTCTGGAGGTGTTACCATGCTTCCTCAGAGTCTCCCACTCCAAGCTGGGCTTGACCAGATGGCTCTGAGTTTGGGGGCAGCTTTACTCATTTGCATACTATTTGCCTCCCTGCTGGAGTGAACTGAGATTGGGACCCAGAATTCAACCTTTAATAAGCCTCTATGGAATGAACGATGCTAAGGTGTCAGGAGTCCCTTCTATGACTTCGAAGCCATGAGAACACAAGTGGAGGAATTTCCAGTCTTCTAAGCATGGGAGGGGAGGGAGGGGTGCAGGGCTACAGCGATCCCCCGCAACCAGATTATCAATTCCTACAGGCAGGGGCACAATTTCTGTTTCTCTTATATTCTTCTTCATTCCTGTGCTAGTCCCATAAGCTACCATTCGTTCATTCATTCAACAAATATTTCTTGAGTGTGCCAAGAACAAAGCAGATAAAGATCCCCAGTCTTGCGGAGCTTACATTCTTGGGAGCAAACAGGCGATAAACAGGATATGTAAGTAAACTGTACAGTATATTGGAAAATGGTAAGCACCAAGCCTTAAACCTACAGGGGGGAAGGGGAGGGGGAGCAATGGGCTGGGGGCGTTGACATTTTAGCTGGGGTAGCCAGGGAGCCTCCTGAGAAGGTGCCGTTTGATTCGAGACTAAAGATAGACAGGGAAAGAGCAAGCCGTGAGGACATTTGTGGGAAAGGCATAGCACAGGAAGTGCAATGGCCCTGAGGCCAGAGCCTGGGGAGTGTCCAGGAGCACAGGGAGGCCAGGGTGGAAGGAGAGTGAACAAGAATTAGTGGGAGATGAGTTCAGACAGGTAAGGGGTGGAGGTGGGGGTGGGCGCACGTCATGAAGGATGCTGTAGATCAGAGTTACGACTCTGAGTGAAATCAGGAGCCCTCTCTGCGATTCAGCAGCAGAGGAGCCACGTGATCTGACATTTTCACAGGATCCCTCTGGCTGCTGTGTTAAGAATCCTCTGACAGGAGTCAAGGGCAGAGTGGAGTACCAGTTAGGCAGGTACGGCCTTAACCACGGACTTGCTTTCAATTGAAATGAAAGCCGGGGCGTCTAGCCTGGGGCCTGTGTTAGAAGGAATGCTCAGTTGCCATTTGTTGGGGGAAAATATCGAATCATGTCTTTTCGCCAGCATTATGGTGCCTGAGAGAGTAGCCAAGGGGACGTTGCTCCTGGACCTGAACAAGTTCTGCTTTGATAATGACAGTGAAGCACCAAACAACCAATTCAACTTCACCACGCCATCCGGAGTGGGGAGCAGCCGCAGATTTTTACAGGATCCAGCTGGCTCTGGGAAAATCGTGGTCAGTTAACGGTCACTGCATCATCGAAAGGGCATTGGGGAAATTGGTCTAACATGCATAGTGCTTTTGCTGCCCCATAGAGAGAAATTTCCAAAGTAACTCCCTCTCCAAGCGACTGTAACTGACAAACTTAGTAGTGACTCTGTTTTCCCCATTTGCTCTTTATTTTACCCAAGTTCCAGGAATTGTTTGTTATGCATGGTTATGCCTGGGGTGCTAAGGATTGGATTCTTTCTTGCATAGCTCGCGGTTTGCAGGCTGCGTGCCTGGTTAGCTTGCTTCCACAGTCACATGTCCGTGCCCTCTGGGCTCAAGCACTTTTGTTTATTTCAGTGCTCACTCCTTGCCATAGAGGTGTGAGGTGAGAGAGAGCAGGGCCAGGGCCATGAGTGTGTCCTGCTGAATTCCGCACTGTAGAACCACTGGAGACCCAAGAAAGAGGGGCATCACCACTGAGGCAAATACGTAATTGGAAAAAGAATGGGAGTAAAAGGCAGGTCTCAATGAGCTGTGTGAGACATTTAACAACAAGGTTCCCACTGGAGGGTTGGGGGGAAAGGAGGAGAGAGGTAGAAGGGCAGGGTAAGGTGGGAGTCTTACAGGGGGGTGGTACTGATGGGGGAGATCTTTGTATCAGAGATAAAGCCTCAGGAAGAAGAGCAAGCAGCCCACTAGCCATCCTCTCAAACACCCCCTTCTCCACCTCCCATCCCCCCAAAAGTCGTACCAATTTTATTCACTGTGTCAACTAAAAATAACTTCTATTTTTTCTGTTTGAGAAATTAATACATGTTCACTGTAGAAAACGTAGGAAACACAGAAAGGCATTACTATTCAGTAATAACCCCTATTAACATGTTGATATATTTCTTTCTATCTTCTTCCCTATGCAATTTTATGTATAGTCTATACATATATGCAGAAGTATTCTAAATGATGGAAATAACCTCGCATGTAGGATTCTGTATCATGCTTCTCTTTGACTTAACCAGAAATCTTAAACCTATGCTGGGCAATAGTGCTTGATGAACATCTTTAAACAGATTCTCTCTCCTGAGAAATTCTTTCAAATAAGTTCTCTAGCAGTGAGCAAAGGTATGGACCTAACTTTTTAAAGCTCCTCCTATGGGAAAAAGTGCTTTCCAGAAAGGTTTTGCAATTTACATGTCCACTAACAGTACATGAAAATGTCAGTTCAATTAAAAGGATTGTTTATTCTGTGTAATCCGATCTCTCTGTTTTAATCTAGTTGATTGGTGATCTAGATTATGAAAATCCAAGTAATCTAGCAGCCGGCAATAAATACACTGTGATAATCCAAGTGCAGGATGTTGCCCCTCCTTACTATAAAAGCAAGTATCATTTTGGTTTATTTCATGAAGCATCTTCCTTGAGTAGCAATGACTAAACTGTGCTGGGCAATGCTTGGGCTTGGGCTGGGGATGTATTTATGTTCAAAAGGAGACTTCCAAAAGCCCCAACACTTCGGAATCAGCCCAGCCTCCTCCTGTCCTTCACCAAGAACAGTTAATCAGTCTCCCAAGTCCCTTCTTCTGTGTCACCTACTAAAATCTCGAGGATCTGCCGCCTCCCCCCCAACCCCGCTGCACCTCCATCCCACTAGCATTGCTCTAATGCAGAACCTCCTCTTTCGGAGCTGAATTACAACACTAAGAGTGTTTCAAGAGTCTTTCTGCCCACCTTTAGTCTTGTCCCTTTCCAACGCATCCACCACATTTCTGACAGTGATTTTCAGCAAACGCAAATGCCACCGTATTACTTCTTGCTGAAAGCCCTTGAGTGTCTCCCCATAGCTGCCAAGTTCACATTCAAACTCTTTGGCTTGGCACAACGCAATAAAGCGAGTCACGTGAATTTTTTGGTTTCCAAATGCATATAAAAGTTACATTTACACTATATACTGTAATCTGTTAAGTGTGCAATAGCACTGCCTTAAAAAAATAATGTACATACTTTAATTAAAAATACTTTATTGCCAAAAACTGCCAACCATCATCTGAACCTTCAGCGAGTCATAAGATTTTTGCAATGGTAACATCAAAGATCACTGATCACAGATCACCGTAACAATATAATAATGAGGAAAACGTTTGAAATATTGCAAGAATTACCAAAACATGACACAGAGACACAAAATGAGCAAACGCTGTTGGAAACATGGTGCCGATAGACTTGCTCAACACAGGGTTGCCACAATGTTCAATCTGTAAAAGGCACAATATCTGCAAACTGCAATACGTAAAACGCAACAGAATGAGGGATGCCTGTATTGTGATTTAATTTTTTTTCCTATTTCCGTTTATAGATAATATCTACATTTATATCCTAACAAGCCCAGAAAATGAGTTTCCTCTTGTCTTTGATAGCCCATCCTACGTATTTGCCGTGTCGGAATTAAGCCCACGTAAGTAACCGACGAGACACAGACTCCAGTGCTCTTGATAGACCTCTTCATCCGGACGCACTTGGGTGGAGGGAGGCTCCCTGTCAGAGGCCCTGGTGGTGTTGTGCACAGCGACTCAGAGCTGATTCCTGTTTATTGCATGTCTTACTTCTTTTTAAATTCTCCTCACTGTGGCGGAGCCCTTCAGGTGAAATCCAGATTTTGAAAACTGTTGATTAAACTGCATTTCTCCGAACCCCCTGATTGCCTCTTTGTCTGGGTGCCTGATTCCACTAATCCTCTCTTTTTGCAGCCTAAGTTTTCCCTTGGTCTCCACTGTGATTTTTATCCAGCTCACTCAGAGAATTGAAATTTAAAAATAGAGAGAAGGCTTCCCATTTCTAGATTTCTTTCACTGAAAAACAAAATAAAGATGTTTTCTCTCTGCCTTTGAAGGATTCCCTGGAGGCCTCTTTTTCCACCCTTTAGGATGCCTCGATTTCTGCAGGCTCCTCCCCACTCCAGATGGGTTTCTCCCCATCTCTCCCAGAGAAGGGGAGACTGTCAACTCTAGAATAATCAGACCTCACCACAGTCTTTGAGACTTTGATTGTGGATACTTCTACACTAAAAACCAAACAAAACAAACCCCAAAATCTCCCTCTAACATGATCTCCTCTTCATTTCGTTCTCTCTTTATGACGAGCTCCATTTCCTGACATTACATTTTAAACAAAACACAAAAAGAGGGTCTGAAGAAAACGCTGTCGATTCCTTATGCCTTATCCAGTGAATAATAAGTGCAACAGGAATAGGCTTTTTATGAATTCACAGATCTTGCTACAATTATTAATCACCTACTCTGGGTCAAGCACATAGTGCTGTTCTATATAGTTGAATAAGAGAAGATGCTTCCCTTTAGGAGTATAATTTATGAGGAAGAACTTCTATAAAACAAGCAAGCCAGAAGTCCAGCAGCCCACCAACAAGACTTGCAAAATAAGCAAAATGGAACAGGATTTAAAAATCAAAAATATTGGGCTTCCCTGGTAGCGCAGTGGTTGAGAGTCTGCCTGCCGATGCAGGGGACACGGGTTCGTGCCCCGGTCCGGGAAGATCCCACATGCCGCGGAGCGGCTGGGCCCGTGAGCCATGGCGGCTGAGCCTGCGCGTCCGGAGCCTGTGCTCCGCAACGGGAGAGGCCACAGCAGTGAGAGGCCCGCGTACCACAAAAAAAAAAAAAAAAAAAAAAAAAAAAAAAAATCAAAAATATTCCAATCATCCTGTTGCTAAACCCTTAAAAATTATGTTTTTCATCTTGTTTTATAAGAGCTACCCATGCTCATTATGGAAAATTTGAAAAATAAAAAAGACAACACTGCTTCAAAAAGATGTATATGTGAAGGTTCTTTGCAGCCTTAGGATCATATAATCATTGGTGTGCTTGGAGTCTATATGAGGGTATGAATTGTCTTTTAGACTTCGCAGTACTGCTTGACTCATACGGCCAGTTTCCTAGTGGGTGTCATTAGTGTAATTTGAATTTAAAAGATGTAAAACATACAGAGTTTGAACAGCAAAGAGGCCCCCAAAAGTCTTTCTGCCCATGGCACTGAGAGTGCCTGCCCCCAGTTCCTCCCGTCACCCCCAAAGCAGGACTAATCTCAGATATTGTTCTCGGCAGTAACAGCAGGTACTTTATTCTTCCAGCTAGAACCCAGGTTGGACGGATGCAAGCGGCAGATAAAGACTTCCCCCAGAAAGGCATCGTGTACTCCATCTCCACCGGAGGGGCCAGCCAGCACTACCCAAACATATTTTGGATTAATCCCCAAACGGGAGAACTCCAGCTGGTGACTAAAGCAGACTACGAGATAACCCCCGTCTATATTCTCAGAATCCAGGCCACCAACAGCGAGGACAGCAGCTCAGTCACTGTGAGTGGGGCTATCTGGTGCAGGCAGCCCTGTGTGATAGAATGACTGGTTCAGGGCCAGGAGGCAGAGTTCATTTCTCAACTTTGATCCCAATTTGCCAAGGGGGTCCGAGCAATGCTTATCTTTGTACCCTGATTTCTCTCTCACACATGGAGAGTCACCTCCTAACCCAATGCCTGAATAGTCCAGTTCCTCTGATGACGTGCTTTAAATTAGTGGGACGATGTTTCCAATGATGTGTAAGGCTTGGCGTTGCTAGCTGAGAAAAAGATGTGCTAAGTTGAAGGTAATTGTCGTGTTTGTTAGCCTGGGTTTTTGAGAGGAATGAATGGAGTCCACTTTGGGAGCTAACTAGAGAGAACATTTCAATTTATTCCTGGGCTCAGAAATAGCTGAAATCCCCAAATTTCAGAGGTAGAATGAATACGACTCAAAAATTCATAAGCTTTTAAAAAGGGTGATGATCACATAAGTCCCTTTCAGGGCTGACATTCTATGATTCCGCGCTGGCAGGCATCCCAGTCCATATTCCAATTCACCAGGCATAAAAGACGGTGATGAAAGAGAACAGGCTGGCCCTTGCTTGTGGCAGGCCAGCGCCACCGGCTCAGGGCAGTGCTGAGATCCCGGGTTACACACAAGACCACGGCTAAGCCAGGTCACCTCCTTCTATCCCAGTGGTTCTCAACCCTGGCTGCGTATTAGAATCTGCTGGGGAACATAAAAATCGTGCCTGGGGGCTTCCCTGGTAGTGCAGTGGTTAAGAATCTGCCTGCCGATGCAGAGGGCACGGGTTCGAGCCCTGGTCCGGGAAGATACCACATGCCACGGAGCAGCTAAGCCCACGCGCCACAACTACTGAGCCTGCGCTCTAGAGCCCGCGAGCCACAACTACTGAGCCCGCGCGCCTAGAGCCTGTGCTCCGCAACAAGAGAAGCCACCGCAATGAGAAGCCCATGCACCGCAACGAAGAGTAAGCCCCGCTCGCCGCAACTAGAGAAAGCCCGTGCGCAGCAACGAAGACCCAAGGCAGCCAATCAATCAATCAATCAATCAAGGAAGAAAAAAAAAGAAAATCAGGCCTGGGCCCCACCCTCCAGGGAGTCCAATTCATTTGGTCTGGAGAGGGCCAAAGTGGAGCCATGGTTGAGAGCCACTGTTTGATCTTCCAAAGTTAAAGACAGAACTTCCAACTCACAGGGGCAGCAAGCAAGGAAGCACAGGAGGGTCACCATAAATCCATCATCGTTACTGGAAAAACAACTCAGCATCATCTGGGGATAAGCACATGTGTCTAGCTGCATGTGTTGGGGGGGGTGTGGAAATGTATTGTTACGTATATTATGCACATGTGCATGTACACACACAACACACAGAAGAGAAGTTAATAGCATAGGACTTGGAGTAAGACAGACCTAAGTTCAAATCCCAGCTCTGACACTCACCAGCTGAATGGCCTTAGGTCAATTACCTAGTCTCCCTAAGCCTCAGCTTCCCCATCTGTAAAATGGGAATAAACATATTGTCTATCTCGGATGAGGTTAAACCTCACTAATTCACAAAAAGCACATAGCCCAGTGCCTGGCACACAGTAAGGGCTCAATGATAACTACTCAGTAAGGCCACTTTCCTGCTGCTCTAGGTGACTGTGAACATCATTGAAGAAAATGATGAAAAGCCGATCTGTACCCCTAACTCGTACTCCCTGGCCATCCCAGTGGACCTGAAAGTTGGCACAAATATTTACAATTTCAAGCTCACGTGTACTGACCTTGATTCCAGCCCCAGGTCTTTTCGTTACTCCATTGGCCCAGGTATGGTATTGATGTCAGTGGTCCTGGACCCTTGCTGAGGGCTCCTGGTGTTGGAGGCTGTAGCAGCTGTTTAGGGAGAAGGGGTGGGGGTCTGAGCTCACACACTGATCTGGCACAGCGTGTAGGGGGTGGGGTGTTTTGAATGAGGAAACCAGGGATGAGGAGTCAAATGGTTCTGGAATTCCCAGTCCCCCCGCTTGGCTTCCCCTTCTCACCTAACTCTTCCCAGACTCCCATACCTGGCTGCCCAAAGGCCCAAGGAGCAGTGAATCCCACTGATGGTGACCCCCACCCCCACCAATTCCCAGCCTGTTGTAGGATTCATGAATCAGATTAGTGTAGCTTAAAATATTTTTTTTAGTCCAACTCCTTCCCCACCTCTTTTCCTGCAAGCTTGTGGCGGGGGGCAGGGGAATCCCAGTCCTCTCTCTGGATAATAATAGATGAAATAGATTAAATGCATTTTGAAACGTGTCCTCAGGAATTCTCTTCTGCTCCATTCATTTTCTGTCTTTAAAAATATACCATTGTGGGAGGGAAAGAAAAGAGCACCCCTCAATGGAAATGAGACCAAAATAGTTCATCTAATGAAGTGCCGGGGCCAGAGATTTAAACCCAAACAAGCAGAGCAGTTTCACGTGAAAGAGTGAAAATCCAGCTCCGCCGCCTGCGCCTGCTGAGCCCTGGCAGAGCCGGAACTGGAGCAGCAGGAAGCCTCTCGAGCAGGCTGTGTCACAAGACCCAGGGGCAGAGCCCACCTTGAGACTGCAGTGGCCGGAGATGGAAATAATCCAGACTGAGAACCCTCAGGCCTTTATGGGGCACTTCATTGCTCGGGAGTAAAACTGCATCATCCCCTGGTCCATTTACTGGTTTTCAGTTGGTAGTGAGTCTGCAGTCACCGGAGGAATGAGCAAGAACTGCTTGGGCGGGCAGCCTCTCTGCTCTGGGCTCCCTAAGCTGTGAGCCCGCAGCCCCAAACGAGCCGCTGGGGAGGTGGGGATGGGGACTGCTGTCCCTGCCAGCCCAGGACGCACCTTCCTTTGGGGGACGCCAGGGACATCCGTCACGGGTGTGAGCAGCCCGGTTTCATGAAAGGCGTGCGATGAACTTGGCCCGTGGCTAGGGACGTGGCCCCCTCTTCCCTCTTGCCGCCCACTGATTGGTCTGAGCGTGAGTTACACATTGTTACCAAGTTAATGCTGGTGAAGAGCGTTGGCCGCACCAGGATTGCTGGCTCCCTGCCTGATGCTCAGCGTGGTGGCGGCCATTCTCCCTGGACACCTGTGCTGGTGCCCTTTTCTCCTCTCATTTTTGTTGCAGCCACACTGGTTGTGAGCAAGAGTCTGGCTGTACTCATGAAATCTCTGGTGCTATTAAGGCCCATATCCTATCACTGCCCCAGCCCTGGTACATCAGAAGTAGTCTACACCTGAGGTGGGTTGTTTAAGAAAAAGACTGAATGTAGTTTTCTTCTAACCCTTATTTCTCACGCTCTTTTCTTCCTTTTCCCAAAATCCTTGCATCACATCTCATTTAGGCAACATCAACAGTCATTTCACCTTCTCTCCCAACGCCGGGTCCAACGTTACAAGCCTGATCCTCGCGACTCGCTTTGACTATGCTAGTGGGCTTGATAAGATCTGGAACTACAAACTACTTGTCTACATAACTGATGACAACTTGCTGTCTGACAGGAAGAGCGCTGGAGCTCTTGTTGAAACAGGCACAGTGACACTGAGTATTAGTGTCATTCCTCACCCAACCACGATTGTCACCACAACCCCCAGGGTAAGGGTTCTGGGAGCTGGACTTCCCAGTTACATCCCTTGTAATTGATGTTGATGGAGCCCCTTGACCTAGGAGAAATGTGGGGTGGACTGAAAAGAGTTGAGGTGTTAGGATGTTGCCAGGAACACCAACCATGGGCTGGATTGGAATAGTCACTGGGTGGTAGAAAAAATCTGGGTGAGACCTTGGACTTATAGAACCACTGACTTTTCCTAGTCTGGTAAAGAAGGAGGTACACATATGCACAGACTTGTGATAGATCAGGCATTGCCCATCCAGGGTATGGACATGTTGCCGCCTTCACAAGCCCTTCTCTGCTTGCTCTTAAGAGCCAATACAAGTCCATGTCCATGAGAGCAGCTAGCTGCCAGATGCTCTTCTCTACTTCTTTTGGAGAGTCACCATTTGTCAATCTGTACCCTACTCCTCACCTCCACTCCAAAAAAAAATCCACTTATTCAATCTGCAGATATTGATTTAATACCTATAATATGCCAAGCACTGTGGTGAATAAGCCAGAAATGATCTCTGCTCTCTCCTGGAGCTTAGAGTATAGCTTAGTGGTTCTCAGGTGTGGTCCCTACAGCAGCAGCATCACCTGGAAACTTGTTAGAAACCAAATTCTTTTTTTTTTTTTTAATTGGTGAAACTGAGACTTCCGACAGCTTTAGATTTTATTAATTAATTTATTTATTTTTGGCTGTGTTGGGTCTTCGTTTCTGTACGAGGGCTTTCTCTAGTTGGGGGGAGTGGGGGTCACTCTTCATCGCGGTGCGCGGGCCTCTCACTGTCGCGGCCTCTCTTGTTGCGGAGCACAGGCTCCGGACGCGCAGGCTCAGTAGTTGTGGCACACGGGCCTAGCTGCTCCGCGGCATGTGGGATCTTCCCAGACCAGGGCTCGAACCCGTGTCCCCTGCATTGGCAGGCAGATTCTCAACCACTGCGCCACGAGGGAAGCCCCCAGAAAAGCAAATTCTTGAGCCCGCCCTGGAACGCTAAAGTTATACCTCATCCAACCATGATTCATCACTACAACTTCCGGGAAAAGATGTTGAAACCTGGAGTCCTCACCGCATCCCCAGACCTACTGGATCAGAAACTGTGGGGTGGGACCCAACAATCTGTGTTTTTAATAAGCCTTCCAGGCCATTCTGATTGCACTAAAGCTTTAGAGCCTCTGATCTGGAGGGGGAGACGGATTACAAATAGGTGTGCAAATTAATAAACTACCTACAGATTGTCATAAACAGTAGGAAGAAAATAAGCAGGTGCCACAATAGAATCAGTGTGATGAAGGAAGGGAGCATCTTGGAATCTGACAAGAGGATTATCGCCCCTGGCTTCTTGGATGACCTGGCTTATATTGGTGCAGACCCTTCTTTCCCCTTTCCTCCTGATCCTCGTAAAAGTTGCGCCCTTGGGGCTTCCCTGGTGGCGCAGTGGTTGAGAGTCCGCCTGCCGATGCAGGGGACGCGGGCTCGTGCCCCGGTCCGGGAGGATGCCGCATGCCGCGGAGCGGCCGAGCCCGTAAGCCATCATGGCCGCTGAGCCTGCGCGTCCGGAGCCTGTGCGCTCCGCAACGGGAGAGGCCACAACAGTGAGAGGCCCGCGTACCGCAAAAAAAAAACGCGCGTCCGGAGCCTGTGCGCCCCGCAACGGGAGAGGCCACAACAGTGAGAGGCCCGCGTACCGCAAAAAAAAAAAAAAAAAAAAAAAAAGTTTCTTCCTTGGTCGGCAGCCCCATACTTGGAGTATGCCAGAGGAAAAGGAACCAGAACCTCAGAAAGCCACGTGTGACAGGTGGTCAAATTCTGCTTCTCAGAGTCTTACCAAGAGCTGCTTAATATTCCTTTCCTGTAGGCTGGAGTCAATATTACACCCAATGAATGGAGGCATTAGGTGACCTGAAGGGCTTTCAGTTGTGGTAGGAGCCAGTAGGTGCCCCAAGTAAGGAATTGCCACCTTTCTGCAATTTACAACACGACCCAGCTCTGACATCTCCAACCTGGAAATCTCCATAACTTGTTTGTTATTAGTCTCCCTCTCTGGGAAGCAAATGCTGAACTGGAGGTCTCACTGTGATAACAGCCTGTTCAGCTGGCAGCACAGCTGGTAGTGAGTGAACACTGAGAAAACTACAAAGTGTTAAAAAAAAAAAGAAACAAAAAACCCCAACTTTCATGGCTCATGCCTTCCCAGTGAGAGACAATAGCTATATTAGTCCCTAGCTTATGCCATAATTTGGCAGGAAAAAAAGCCAATGGAATTTTTAGCTTTGGGGAAGGAGAAGAAAGAGAATGAAATGAGGCCTAGAGGTGCTCTCCACTTCCCTACATTTTCTGGGTTTTGGTCTAATGGATGTCTGGCAAGACTATAAATAAGGTGATGGGTTGAAGAGTGAGAACGATGGGCACACAGATGCCCGATGTTTAGAGCAAGAACAAAAAGCAGAATGAACATTCAGCCACCCAGCGTGAGAGGGTTCTGATGTCAAAGACTACCGCCTCCACGCATTCCCCCCCCACCTTCTGTCATTCAAGCCCAGGATCACCTACTGGATCCTGAGGAAGAACGTGTATTCTCCATCGGCCTGGTATGTGCCTTTTGTCATCACTTTGGGCTCCATGTTGCTTCTGGGTCTCCTGGTGTCCCTGATCGTCCTGTTGGCCAAAGCCATCCACAGACACTGTCCCTGCAAGACTGGGAAGCACAAGAAACCTCTGTAAGTTGCCAGTGGGCTGGGCCCTTCCCCTATTTCCTTTCAGAGGATACTGCTTCTGGTGATGTCAGGAGAAGGAAAGGTAGACAGTTAGGATTTCTCCACAGGGTAGAGAGGGTGCCTGGAATGAAGAAAGGAAACGGAGCTACAGGGGAGACATCCCAGCTCTCCTTGTCCTGGTGGACCCCCTTCATCACCTGCCGGGCCAGGAAACTGTTCCTTTGCTTTTCCCTGGCACCTGCCCTGTCCCTGAGGAGTTCTCAATGAAATTGGGGCTTCAGCCTCTTGGTGACCTTGTCCTGGATAAAATCTCCAGAAACAAGGCCGGTTGTGAGTAGTAGTAGTAGAATATGCCGTGTTGCTATTTGTGGAATATTTAAAGGATGGGATGGAATTAGAGGAAGCACAAAAAACTAATAAGGGAATTAAGCTTTTGGCTCCAGTGACTGAACTCGGCTTTGGTGTGACTAAATAATCATTGTTCTTTTGCGTGTGGCCCTCTCAAGGGCTGTAAACGCAGGCCTGCTTCCTCTCCCTGGGATGCTCACCTGCTCACTTATATGCCTCTTTCGGTGACACTCTGCGGAGTGTCTTTTACTGGCTAAAGGGAGGTACTAGAGTAAAGTGGAGAAAGCATCAAATTGTTACAAGCTTCTCCAGAGCCAGTTTCTTGAGTCTCAGTAGCTCTTACAGTAAGAACGCGATGATTCTGAGCCTGGGCTTTGGAGTCAGATAAGGTTGGGGTTCAAAGCTTGGGTGTGCCATTTTCTGGGTATATGGCTTTGGGCAAGTGACAACCTCTGTGAATCTCAATTTCTTTACTTGAAAACCAAACAATTAAATGAGCAAATGCAAAGGAATCACTTAGCACTGTTCCAGATGTAGAGTAAATGCTTAATACACTATTATTCTTTTTAATCTTGTTGCATGATTTTTTCATGCCTGAGTCCCAGTGAGCTTAGGATTCTAGATTCTAAGTTTAGCTCTGTACACCCAAGTATCTTGAGGTATTGGAACTTGAATTTTGGAATTTCTCACCGGCAAAAAGAAGGGGTGATAAGACTCATGTGCCTTTTAAAGGTATTTTGAAGATTAACTACTACTGTCAAATAATTTAAAATCTATGGATGAAAGGCTGTATAAAAGTATAAGTATTAGCATAAAGATGTGCATTGCGTCTTGCCATATTTATTGGGGACATTCGTTGCTGTTGGCAACCTTGACTTCAAGGTAAGAAATCCTTGAGCATCTGCTGAAATTAAAAAAGGCCTTTTTATTTGGACTCTACTCACAAATTGATTTGAGAAAAAAAAAAAAACCCAGCTCCAAAAGAGTGATGCTTAAGCTTGTAAGGATGCCGGTGCTCTGTAATGGGATTTGGGCAGAAGTTCTTAAAGGAAGTAATCCAATAGACACTGCAACTCCCATGCAATTTATGGTTAAATGTGTGCCTTGAACCTGGTGGTTTCAGTTACCTTCTAAATATTGTTTTCAACATGGTTGACTTTTAAAAAACTAGCTAGTAATTCAGACTCAGACCTGGCCTCTCTGGCAATTTGTTGTACCATATGGCAACCAATATTTGTCCCATAGCAGAGAATACAATTAGAATCACAGAATAATAGAATCCAAGGTTATCAGGGGACGGGTCTTAAGAGTCCAGGTGTCCAGCTCTTCACATTACAGGAAGCCAGGGTTTAACTGCTAGTCGTCAAACCTTCCCACACTGTGAGCCAAATCTTCTGCTCAGATGGCTACTGGGGAGGAAGACCAGGCAGGAAGAATCACTGGGCAGTCTGATGGGGTCGTCATGCCCTCACTCAGTGTTGTCAGAGAAAATAGGTTCCCTGAAGTTCTCTAAAGCAATAGTTTTCAAACTTATCAAACTCCCAAGCCTCCTTAGTCCCAACCCAGCAATGATGGAGCAGGGCGGGGAGTCCATTCTGCATTGTAGTCCCCTGCCCTGGTCCCTCTTTCAATCGACCCCTGAATCCTGGGGAACACAGTTGCCCAAAGGCCCCCATGTTGTCACGTGTGTACCAGTGCAGAGTGCTCTCAGGTTAATTCTTGTCCATCCCTTCTCCCCCGATACAGGGTGAAGAAAGTAGGTATGTATGGTGCCGATTACCTTTGTTTGTTGCTATTATTGTTTTTCACTTGCTCTGTTGTACTACATAAAAGGGTTCCAACCCGGTGGAGAATCAGGGCACAGTCCTGTGTTGGTGGGTTTTCCGCCACATCATCTGTGGATGGAACGAAAACAGAGGTCGGACATAGCTGGAGGAAGGGGAGGGCAGGGCAGGGTGCGTGGGGCCGTTGGCCTGCTTGGGTCTCATTCGGTCCTGCCTGTTCCTTACTGAGTCACCTCCAATCAGCTCGACATCAGCACCTAAAGGTCTGCTCCCCACCAAGTGGGTCAGGAATGGAGAATTCTCCGTGAGTTAAACACAGAATCTACTTGCTGCTACACACAGAGGGGGTGACCCCTCCTGAGGACAGCTAGTGCCCTGTATTAGACAGATGCCTCTTTTTAAAGAACAAATGATACTTTATTCTCAGATTGTGATGGATCTGATCATTCTCACATGTTACTTAGGTTAGGGTAGTTAGAAATGGGGGCTGGGTGCAGTCAGATGGGCTGGGAGAGCTAAGTGATTTCAGGGCGCTGGTGAATTGAGCAAGGCCCATCTGAGGGGACGTCACCACTGTCTCCAAAGCTGTGGCCTCAGGGAGACTCCAAGCTATGGGGAGAGACAGGACAAAGAACTGGAAAGAGTGTTTTTGAAAAATGATTGCTCTAATCACTCCAGCCATAGGCGTGTGCATCTGACATGCACAAGGGGTATCTCAGCAGGGTTAGAAGTTTAACTACAGTGGTTATTGATCATATCGCATGAGATAATTTTAATAAATGAGATTTTTCACAAACTATCTCCCATCCTAGTTACTTTGTAAAAAGGGCATAAGGAATGGATGCAAAGAATCCTCAGATGACAAACAAAGGTAGCAACCCCCTCTTTCTTTTTTACCTATAAAGCCATTTAAAAGCTAGTTTCCAGTAATGACAATAAGCTGGAAAAAGAATTAAAATTTTTAAATTGTGTATTATGCGAGTGTGTGTGTGTTTCTGAGAAGGTGGAAGGAGGTCAACAAACAGGTCTAGAGACAGAAAATTCTTTGCTATGCCTGCAATACTAAGCTCAAATCCTGCTTAAGAGAGATCTCATTGTAGGGGTAAAATTTTAAGGTCAATTTAGTGTCCAAGAAGCTTAACTTCTGTCTGTCCTCTTCCCTGCAGAAATGAAGAACACAAAGAGAGAGGCGGCGGCGGTGAGGCTGGCTGGCCCTGGGGCACCGGGTTGGGGAGGGGCTCTGGTCTCCCCCCGGCCGTCTTGCCACAGCCCCACGGGGGTGTTTATCATTCAGGGAGATGCTTGTATCTGGCCACTGGAGCACACTGCTGTGTGACGAGCTCCTGATAGAATTTGTTCCCTCCACTGAACCTGTCTGCCGCTATATTTGCAAAAGAACTGGATTTCATAAATATTGAATAGTGGTGTTTATTATCTACACTAGTTCTCCAGGAGAGTGAGTTAGGGGAGAGGAGCTTAAAGACCAGAACTGGTGCTTCAGCCTTCAATGGGATTTACTTTTGCTTTGCTTTTCCACACCTTGAGGGAAAAGTGATAGAGAAAGAGCACGGTGGGAGGCTGAGGCTGGCTCTGCCCCCTCGGCCATATGACCTTGACCTCAGGGACTCCCTCGGCCTCTTTAAGCTTTAGATTCCTCACCTGTGGAATGGGAGTGAGAACAGCTGCCCTGAGATAACAGGTGGGGAAATACTGGGAAAATTATGAAGAGTCATGTAAATACAAAGTGTCACAGGACAGCTGGGGAGTTACCTCCTCACGTGACCTCCTGATTTTTCTTTCACTGAACCTGATCCACCCACTGGAAGTGACGGAACTTGAAGGTGACCCCCTCCCAGGTCTCCCCTAACCCCTAATAATAGGACTTTGTTATGATCTAAGATCCATGAATTTGGGAAATGACAGGCAGGATGAGGAGGAAGTGTCGCTTCAGGCCAGTCCCCTAAGTGCTTCTAAGCACTGGTCGGCAAACAGGAGGAAGGGGTGATCTCCTGTCTCCTGGGTCTTATTATTGCCTAAGGCAAGTACCCTTGATGATGCCACTCAGAGACTTAGACATATGTATAGTTAAATTCGTCGATTAAATAAATCAATCCCCCTGGCCGTAAAAAGTGCAGCTTCTGAGTTGATCAAATGGAGGAAAGCTGTACAATCCCCATTCCTTCTGTTTTCACAGAGGGGAGCTGTGGGCAAGTGAGTAGGTAACGGCTTATGTGATGAAAACAGGGGTCAAAGGCCCATTAAACTCCAAACACCGTCCTCGTGAGTGTGCTGAACAACAGCATCATTGGAGGGCACCGTGTGAGGGAAGGGGGTGTTTCCACGGGGCAGAGGTCAGGTCCTGGAGGGCGGCACAGAGTACAGGTCAGGGGAAAGAATAAGGTGTGGAACACCAGGCTTAGGTGAGGCAGGCCAGGCCCAGATGCAGCGCTGCATTGGCCTAGGCTGACTCATCTGTGCCTGCCCTGCACGTAACATCTGCCCGGCAGATCCCGCGTAGGTGATGTCGATCTTGGCCGGTGCTGCGTGGCATTTCTGCTCTTCCTTCCGTGCAGCTTAGACAGCGTTTACTCAGGATGCTTTCCTACCCCCCAAGTCTGGATTAAATGTCCTCTTCCCACCCCTGTTCCCCCACGCCCCCCTAGTATCCTATATTCCCCCATCATAATCTTTATCACAGTAAATTGCAGTGCCCCTTTGTCAATGGCTCCTGCTTGATTGCAAGCTTTGGGCGGGCGGTAACCAGCCCTGCCTTGTTCACCGATGTGTCCCGAGCATCTAGCACAGTGCCTATTGAATAAATAAATGTCAGGAAGGCCCTGGGTAAGGAACCTGGGCTGTAAGGAAGAACAGCTTCTCCTGGGGGGAGGAGTGTAGGGCTGTGCTTGAAGCCGTCTCTTTCTTTTCCTTAGGAAACAATCCAGATGAACACTGTCTTTGATGGAGAAGCCACAGACCCAGGTAATTAAGTGGCAGTGTCGCCCATAAGGGCACTGATCATATTCCAGGCTGGTGGAGTCATGGAGGACCATATCCCACGTCCTGCTCTTCACTCAGTCTGTCAATGCGTTTGGTTGTCGGGCCTACACAGTGCTGATCCTTCCAGGCGGCACCGCAACGTGAGATCAGCTCAAAACAGAGCTGGCTTGTAGACGCTCAAGCACATGATCACGTGTGAGGCCTCAGCAGGTTTCCACCTAAAGGGTCCCACTCAAGGACCACGCCTCTGTCTAGCCTCCCTCCCTGAATCACAGGCCAGTTCAGGAAGCTGGTGAACTCTGTAATACACTGGGTCTTCTGCTCACTGGGACGCAAACTCCCCCCACCCCGCCGCTGCCCCATCCTGTCTGAATGCTTCTAAACACCATCCTATTGGTAACGAGAGATATGGAGAAATGGCAAGCTGGGCTTCTTTTTTTCCTCGATCAGGGCCAAGAATTCCTTCTTGGACAGCAAGATGAACATAAGGTAAAGCTGGCCTCCAGAGCTCTCATCACCCCCATGAAATCAGCTCCCAATTTAGCTCCTTTACACACATCCCTTCACTTACAAAGGCTCAATTATAGACGTGAATAAAGGGAAGGAAACCAAATTCGGGAGGCAAGTGCGTTGGCTTCCTGCCACCCTCACATGCGAACGGCTCTGCTTGGTCCTCCTCAGAGGGAGGATGGCTCCTCTCCAGGACAGGCTGCCGCTGCTGCTGGAATTAAATTTCCCTCTATTATTAGGTACTTGTTACCATAATGTGCCCACATTAGCATAAGTGCTGGTGGGATCCTCTGCCTGAGAGGCCACTCATGCTGTAGGGAAACAGCAGGAGCAGGGGCACGCCGGAAACTAGATCTTCTGGGGCAAAAGCCAGGGAGGACCGAGGCTGTTCTGCGTCTGTGTGTTTGCGAGAAGGAAAAAGGAAGCGATGAGCCAACTGGACTAATGTGAACAAACATCAATTAGCGTCTGCAGGCTCCGACACAATAAAAATGGCTCCCTTGCATCATCTCAACTGGGGCCAGATTTGTGTGTCTGTGTCTGCAAATCTCTGCTAACATAACATAGATAAAAATCATCAGTCTTTTCCTCCTTCCTTGGTGAACTCCTGTTTATATCAGGGATTCAGGGGATCTTTTCAAACAAACAAATCAGAACGTAATGGGTCACCCCACGAGAAACTGAACCTAACTTATCTGAAGCTCACGTTGAGTTCGAGACTTCGGTGGCCTCTTATCTTGCCATTGAGGTGACCTTGAGACTCTCCTAAACCTTTCTTTCCAGGGAAGCGTAAGATTTGCTACCTGTGTGCTCAGAGCCACACAGCTCAGCTCGTGGAAAGGGCAGGCAGGTGAAGATTGTTTGTGTTCTTCACAAGCCTGCTTTCAATCTTTCTAGCTGCTTCATCTTTCCCTGGGGGTGAGAAGAGAGCAGGGTGGAGATGGGGAAGCAGAGAAGCATTTGGATTCCTTTGTTTATACATTGTTGGTATAATTTTTTTCCCTAGTTACTGGGGCAATATATGAATTCAACACAAAAACTGGAGCCAGAAAGTGGAAAGATCCCTTAACCCAAATGCCAAAATGGAAGAAGTCCAGCCCTCAGGGAGCTGCTCCAAGAAGACCTGTCACTGGGGAAGGGACCGGGCCACCAAGGAGCACCCACAAGGAAGGAGATGGGCTGAGCGACAAAGCACAGGCCAGGAATACAGGCCCCTGGTCCAGGAACCAGGACGGCAAGCCAAGCACCCCAAAGAACAGAAACTCAGCCCTTACGAGTGGGGGATCCCCCAAACCGCACCCAGAAAAGTGAACGGTGTCTGGCTGCCTGGCCCACGGCACAGCACAGGGAAGGAGCTTGACTGCCTGGGACGCTGCCTCACCCTACATTCCTCGAGGGCAGGGTGGGGGTGGAGGGCTGAAAATGTGGAGGATCCAGGGTCCCAGGTGGAATGTTTGACAGACTTTAAAATGAACAGAAAGGGGTTTGATCTCAGAGTTGCCTTTTTCTGAGACAGCCCAGGAGAGATTTTGCCCTGGCCTCAGTACCTCTGATCAGCTGGACTGCTAACTGGTGGGTGTGGACTTGTGTTTCTTCTTCCCATTGACATCTAGGAAACTCTGTTCCGTTCGCCCCTAGGAAGTGCACGAGACCTCCTGCCTAAATTCTGAGGTCTACCCTCCCACCTGGTTTCACCTTATTTTCCTGCCTTTATTTCAGCATCACCCAGATTTCTTCACTTATAAATACAGTTCAACACCGTATACCATTGTAAGTCACGTCTAATCTTTTTCAAAAGAGGCAGAGCAGTGGAAAAAAAAGGATGAATAATGAGTTGTTCACCTGGGAAGAAGAAAACACACTAGATACCTTTAATTCTTTTTCATTAAGGTAAAACTGATAATGCAATAAAGCACACAGATCGAAGGCATTCAGCTCAGTACTATGTAGACTCTTCCCCGATGCAACCAATATTTGGGTCTTTATTGTCACGGATTACTTTTGCCTTTTTGAAATTTCCTGTAAATGAAAAAAGAGCTCCCCATTTCTTTTGTATCTGGCTCCTTTGGCTGAGCACCATGTCTGTGAGATTCATCCAGCTGTACTGTGAACCAGTCATGCAGGGCTCTTCATTGTGTCTCTTATCCCACTGAGGGAATCTACCACATGTCATTTATCCATTCCACACTTGGGTAGCTGCTCCAAGTTTTTTACTATTATAAGGTATAGCACCGTGCGCTTCCTTGTACCTGTCTTTCCATAGCATAAACGTGTTTCTTCTGAGCCTGCTCCTAGGAGTGGGATTGCAAGAGCCATTGCTGGAATCTGCTGAGAATTCTGAAGTTGGTGGCTCCAACTTATGCTTCCAACGATGGAGAGTTCTGACTGCTTTACTCCTTTGTCAACACTTGGTGTTGTCTGTCCTTTTCATTTTAGCCATCCTGGTGAAAATTCCTTTTGAAATAAAGTCACTGCTTTTCTCAAAGCTAAAACAACACCAGCCCTACAACCTACCTGCCCGGCTCCTTCCCTACCTTCTGTGATTGGTGGCGGGGGGAACCACAGGACTCAGAGCAGAGACACAGTGGGAAGCTCTAGCCATTCATACAGCTGGGAGTTTCACCTGTGGCCACAAGCAGTGACCTGAAAATAAATCTCTCGGCAATGCAACAGGAAATGGAAATTTCCAGTGCATGCCTGGTGAAGGCCGAGCAATCCTCACCTTTGCTCAATGTCCTGCTCCCCAGCTGCTGGGCCCCTAGTCCAGTAACCAGGAGAAAGGACCAGATGAGAGTCTACTGGAGCAGCACCCCGTTTCCCAGTTGGAGAGCCAGATGAGAACTCTCCAGGCCCAGGATGGCCTGTAGAGGGCAGGCAGGATCCATCCTGCAAGTGCAGAACTTCGGAGGGAGGAGCTGCCCGTTTATAGTGTGCCCGCGCGTAGGTGTGACTTCTCAAGAAAAAGAAACGTTTTTAGAATGCCCTGTCCTGGCCTAGAACAAGCGCGATTTATTAATAAGGCTTGGTTGCCAGGGAACTCCCTTGAATAGGTTTAAATTTTGCAAAGAAGGCAGAGCTGCTCATTTGCGGAGGTTAAAGTGGGTGAAGTGGCTGATTATCCATTTAAGACTCTGCAAGTCTGTGGAGCCCCGGGTAAAAGACCTCCTCAGAAGCTCTCAGCCTCAATGCAAGTAAAATGAGGCTCTGAGAAGGCTGAAGGGGGTGCCTGATAACTGCTTATGAGCCCATTAAGGATGATTAAAAGGAGGGCGGTGAGCAGCTGTTATCCCTTCTCCCTGTGATGACAGGGCAGGAGGGGACCATGCTTCTCGGCCAGAAGAAGAGATTTAAGTTAGGCACAGGGAGGGACTTCCCAAAGGCTGGGGTCTGTTTGAAGAGTCAGTTCTTTCCCTGGTGATGGGCAGGAAGAGCTGATTATCTTCCAAGCCCCAAGATGTGAACCTCGAGGAACCCAAGACATGGGTCAGGAGTGGTACCAGGAAGCTTCGAAACCACCTTTTCTTTTTGCATATTTGACTATTTGATCAGGGGAAATCAGAAGTCTCAGGTCCAGGGCTGAGGCCATTTGGTTTCTAACATTTACCAGGTTTCAAAAATAAATTATCTGAATAAAATCAAGCCAGGGACCATTGGGGACCTTGTAAAAGTTTCCTCACATTTCTCTCCCAAGGCCTTAATCATGTATGAATTTATTGTAGCTAATGTTGACTTGCCTGATGCTGAGTCATTAAAAATTAAAGCAAAGATGTTCAGGGATCGGGCCACGGAGGGGTCCACTGTCGAGGGATGTGGAACCCCGTGGTGAATTCTTAAGTTTGAGGTTTCCCTGTGCTCAGCAGGAAGCCAGGTCCGCATCGCTGTATGCCTGTGTTAAAAGCGTGTGTGGTTCATGAGCAGAAACTGGGCAATGGTGCTTTTGCTCCTTAGAGCCCTTGCTCACGTCTGTAGATCTATCGTTTGCCTTTTTATGTAATGTGTTTTGTAACGGCTGAGAAAATTAAAGCAACCAAGTGAGTGAATCTAGAAAATGATGGCTATTGAAACATGGCATTTCTCATTTCAAACTTAGTGTGTTTATACCTCCCATTCTTTCAGTAAATACTTAGGGAGTGACTACTGTGTGCCAGGTGCCGACTCATTAGTAAACACAACAGCCCCAGGACCCTGCCCTTGAGGAGCTTACATTCTGTCTGCTGCAGCTGAAGGCGGCCTGCTGATACACATCCTCGAAGATACTATTTCCACTTCCAACCTGGCCTCGGTTTCTTGGTTCCCTGAGTGTTCTATCTGAAAGATAAATTAACCCAAGTCTGGAATTTCCTTTCTGGAAGAAGATATTTCAGAACCACTTAAATATTGTTTAAAACTTAATGGGGAGCCTTTATCAGAAAATAGTTGTGGGGACTTCCCTGGCGGACCAGTGGTTAAGGCTCTGCACTTCCACTGCAGGGGGCACAGGCTCGATCCCTGGTCAGGGAACTAAGATCCCACATGTGCACAGCGTGGCCAAGAAAAAAAAAAAAAAAAAAGAAGGAAAGAAAATAGTTGAGATGCCCAAGGAGGGGCCCCAGCCTTGGGTTATCTGACCAGCGTATGGCTTATAACCTCCGGATGGGGCAGCTATGAGCAGGTGTGACTTCCTTGTGTGGAGGATGGGAGTATCCTGAGGCCAGTGAGACCTTTGATCTGGAGTCCAGGGAAAAGGTCAGACATAGGATGGGATGGAGAATCGGGGGGAGACTCAGATCACTGAGACCCTACTACGTGTCACCTGTATTGGGGGTGAGATGGGGCTCCTGCTCTAAGGAATAATCCCACTGAGAAGGTAACCAGCTCTTTGAAAAGACAACAGCCACCCACCCAGGCACTGCATGAGAAGTAAATGAGCTTCATAGGTAGTGGGTGCGGGAAAAAGCAGTTGGAGCCCCAGCGGTCTCTAAAAGTGTGGGGGAAGACCTGGACGCTGAAGGGTTCTTAAAGCTAGCTACGCGTCCAAAGTGGAGGAGGAGAGAAATGTTGAGCAAAGGCTAAAGCATTCAGAATCCTGGCTGTCAATCAATTTTCAGCCAGTGCTTGTTCTATGTCACCTGGGGTGAATAACCACAGCCCATACAGAGCCTCCTGGGGGTGTAGCAAGCGCTCAAAAAACATTTGTAGAACTGGATTGAATTAAGCAAGCTGGCAGTTGGTTTCCGACCCAAGGCATGCAGCAGAGTCACAACTTTTCTAACTAGATCTACAAGAACATTATGATGATCAACGATAAAAAATTACTGAGTGCCGACTAGGTCCCAGGCACTGTTCTAGGCTCTGGGGAGATAGCAGTAAATAAAACAATGTTCTTAGTGTTTACATCCTAGTGAAGGACCAGAGACTGAACATACAAACGGACAATGGCTGGACTATATATAAAAACAGAACTTGGACCTACAACCTGCAGCAACCTGCCCAGGAAACCAACCCCCTTATCTACAATAAACAGCCCCGGAAGCCAGCCTGCCTAAGTCAGACTTGCAGGAAGCCGAATGGCTGTTTCTAGTAACAATCCAGGAAGCTAAACAATAACTTCTGTAACAATCAGCCCCAAATGGCCAGGACTTGATTAGTAACAGACAGCTTCCCTAATTTTTATCCCCGCTTCTAACTTAGGACCAGCCAGAGAAAACTAAATATACAACACAGGATGGACAGCCTCCAGTGAGCCCACCTACAGCTTCCCCAGGCCAACAGCCTCCAATCAGAGCACCCCTGAACCTTCCCTCTGTTCCACGACAAAGCTCTCCCACTCCTCTGCCTGCCTTTGAGTCTCTGACAAAATGGGAGTGATGGTGGCTGACTCACTTGCTATAGTGAGAGAAAAATAAATACCCTTTGCTTTTCCCATATGGTTGGTCTTTGTTTATTTCCACAGGAATGATAGATAAACAGATTATACATATATGTGTATATATAGCATATGTATGTATATCTCATATATATATCATAGGTATATACATATATATATCTTATATGCACGTATATGATATTTTAATGGTGGTAAATGCTATTGAGAACAACGAACAGGGTCAGCATTATGGAGGGTGGGGATGGCCTCTTCAAACAGGTGGTCAAGGAAGGCCCATGGTAAGGTGAGAGTAAAGCAGCAGAAGTGGGGAAAGAGCCATGCAGGTAACGGGGAAGAGACCCCAGGCAGAGAGCGCAAAGGCAAGGCCAGGTTGAGGATTGGTTGGAGGCGCAGAGTGGAGATTCCGGAGGAGAAGGACCGGAGGAGATTCCTTCGCACGGGTGCATGTGGGGAAGTAGGTGTGTATTTGGGGGTGGCGGTGGGGACATGTGGCCTGCGGGGCGTGAATGGTGAGGCAGAGGAGGAGGGTATGCTCATCGTGTAGGGCTTTGTGAACCGCTGTAAAGACTTTGGCTTTTACTCTGAGCGTGATGAGGAGACATTGCAGGGTTTGGGGAGCAACGTATTTTGTGTTTTGAAAGCATGTCTCTCTGAGTACTGATTTGAGAATAGATTTCAGGAAGGCAGGGAGCAGGGGTGGAAGCAGCGAGACCAATGAGGTGCTATTGGACTAATCCCGGTATGAGATGGCGGTGGCTTTTGGTCCAGGGCGGTAGGCACATGGAAACCTTGCAGGACCTTTTAGAAGGAGTGTCCCAGCTGCAAAAGAAGCCCTGAGTTCTCCTGGGCCTACTCCCATATTAGATAAAGGTGCCCCAGCAGGGTCTAGCCACTCCCTCAGTGGAAGCTTCCAGATACAGCTATTTCACATAACACCAAACAGTGCTTCCTGAATGCAACTGCCCCCTGCCTAGTCTGTGATATCTGTCTGGAATGGTGGTAAGAGTGTGTGTGTGTGTGTGTGTGTGTGTGTGTGTGTGTGTGTGTGTGTGTGGTGTTGAGGGAGAGAAGCCCTTAGTGTTTCTGCCACATTGAACTGAATCCTGTCAAGATTCCAAACAGGCTTCATGGAAGCAGAGCAAACAGGCCTGGACGGTGTTTTCTCTGTCTGGACACTGTGCCCCGCTGTGGAAAAGGTCGCAGGTACCTCATTCATCTGTGCCATGCATTAGATTAGCTCTCAGTCTGAGAAAGTACAGCTCTGATGAAAAGCCTTTCACCAGGAGACCTGAGTTGTATGAAACAACTGTGGCCCGTGACTTCCAAGAGAGTCTAAGTTCTTAGGAAACCAGTCTGTTTGGAGGGAAACAGGGAGGCAAGTGTGTCCTACAAAACTGGAGCCTTAGGATCAGATTTTTGGAGACAGTCGCTACTTAAAATGATATCACCTACTGTTCCCATGAGTACGAACCATAATTATCAGTCCTGATTTTGGGTTTGGAGAACATGATCCTTGCAAGTCTTAAGGCCAAAGTAAAGCATGCTTACGAGAGCTTTGCACTCTTCTGGGTGGTGCCTGCTAGGTTAGGCAGGCCCAGTGCTTGGACGAGAGCATCCTGCTGCCCATGTGGGGCCCCAGCGTACTCAGAAGCCCTGGGAATCTTGCGGTGTTCAGAAACAATCTGCGGCTGCTGTAGCCCCTTGCAGACCCAGGCACAACTGAGGGAGGGAAGCTGGTTAATCTGATTTACAGGTGAGGCTCACAAGAGCTCCACTCCCTGCACTGACCATCTCATTTGCTCGTCCACAGTCAGAACACCCTCCAGCTGGTCTTTCTTTTTTTTTTGGTAACACTTTTATTGCTATTGTGATTTAATTCACATACCACTAAATTCAGTGGTTTTCAAGTATATTCACAGAGCTGTGCAACCATCACCACTATCTAACTCTAAAACACTTTTATTACCACCCCAATAAGCCCCATACCCATCAGTAGTCATTCCCCATCCCCAAGCCCTAGCCCCCACCAATCTACTGTCTGTCTCTATGGATATTTCATATAAATAGAATCGTATCGTATTTGTCCTTTTGTATCTGGCTTATTTCACTTAGCATGTTTTCAAGAATTATCTATGTTGTAGCAGATATCAGTACTTTATTCCTTTATATGGCTGAATAACGTTCTACTTCATGAGTATACCACATTTTATTTATCTACTCACTGGTCGATGGATATTTGGGTTATTTCTACCTTTTGGCTATTATGAATACTGTGCAGTGAACGTTAGTGTACAAGTTCTTGTGTAGACACATGTAATTTCTCATGAGTATATACCTAGGAGTGGAACTGCTGGGTCATATGATATTTCTATATTTATCTTTTTAAGAAACTGCAAACTATTTTTCAAAGTGGCTGCACCATTTTACATTCCACCAGTCTTTCACAAACTTTTTAAACAGACAAGAGGTACCCTCAGTCCAGGTTGTGGTGGTGTCAGCCCTTCCCAGACTCTGTCAGGCTCTGGCCTGGCTTGAGCTGGGCTCTGAAATAGCCGCCGGCCTCCTGCAGCCCTGCAAGCTCAGAGAATGCGGCTTCGGGCTGTGTGAAAGGCACAGTCTATTCTTTGCTAGTTTCTGCACACATTCCCCACCTGTCTGCTGCTCAACAGAAGCAGTCTCATAGTGGCTATGAGTATTCAAGTGCCTTTTAAAGACGTTAAATCAAGGTCTGGGTCACTCAGAAACAGCCCCTTCCTCCCCAAGGGGAAGGGGCTGCAGTTATCCATGTTGGCCAGCAGGGGCTCTTTTTGCCCCTTGGCTTCCTCTGAGTGGTCCAGAAGCGTCTCCAATAAACTGGTCCTCCTTCTTTCCATCTTTCCCCAAGCTTTTCAGGGTATGTGGCTGCAGGCCCTGCAGAGAGCAGCCGCAGGGAACCCATGGTCAGGATTCTGCCTTGTGGCCACCCACAAAAACCCACAACAGCAATGTGGTTGCTAGAAACCTGAAGGGCCCTACCAAACTTTCTGGAGGAGGGAGTGAGTGGCCGACTCCACCCACAAGTAGCCTTTTCCTGAAGACCCCTGGACAGTGATTAGGGCATTTTCCCAAGCAAGCTATGGCTAGTGATGAAGACAGCACCCAGCTGGGCTCAGAACAACTTTATCACTGTTGACGTAAGAACAGAGGATTAGAATCAGCTGTGGGGCTTGGCATCTCTGAATAAACACCCCCAGATTTTGTTCCCTTAACACACCATCTTGCCACATGTTCCAGAGAATGAGGGTCCCAAAATTCTATGCCTTTGTTTGGTTGAGTGTGTGATGTGTCCGTGTAATAATAATTAAAATCAAATTTTGCATTTATAGAATGCTTGCAACGTGCAAGATCTTGTGGGGTCCCTTGTATTTATAGTTTTATTTAATGTAAGGCATCTGGAGGTACTCTCTAATTTACCTATGAAGAACTGAGGCTCAGAAAGGGTGATTTACCGCCCAAAGGTCTCACAGCTAGTAAGTGGCAGAGGAGGTGGAGTCTGAAAGCAGGTGTGGCTTCTAAGCCCCTTCGTGCTCCCACCCCAACACTGCCTTAAACTTGAGGCTGCTTTAGACGAAGGGGCAAGGCTGGGCATAGAATCAGAAGGGGAAGGTGTGGACAGAACTTACAAGCTAGTTTATGCTGGAGCTGGTTTGGGTGCCTTGAAATTCACCAGGGCTTGGACGAGTCTTCCAGGATGGGGACCCTTCCCATGGAGCAGCCACGGGCTCATTAGTGTCACTGAGCACCAGGTGAGAACGATAAAAAGGGAACTGAAAGGCAAAAAGGGAGGAGGACAACAGGGCTGAAGCAAGCAATGAAGAGCAGAGAGAGAGGTGGCTGGTGGCCTGAAGACCTTTGCCTGGGAGCCCCCTGCCTGGGGAGCTGGTAGAGCAAGAACAGCCTTCATTCTCTCCTGCAGGACCAACAAAGGGCAGCTGAATCATAGGATTTCTCAAGAAATAAAAATTCCTAGCACACCCCTGGGGCCTCGGGGAGAAAAACTGACAACGTGTTGATTGAAAACAGACCCAGCTGAAGTGTGCCCGCAGCATGAGGCCAGGCTCTTGCAGGTTCACAGCGACACCTAGTGGTCTCTGTGGGCACCTGCCGCCATCGTGGAAACGACGAGGCCTGTGGTCTGGTGAAGAGTGTTATCTGGGATACAGAGCAGAAGTGTCTTCTTTTCCCTAGCTGTCAAAGGCCATATTTTGCTCTGTGTAATAGGTCAGTATTCTAAGGGGAATTCCCAGGGATGGGGGGGGCACTGGTCAAAGACTGGACTTCCTACCATAGCCAGTTAGGTATATCCGACAGACTGCGGCAGCTAGATTTTCTGAAGTGGTCGTTATTTCTTCTAGTTTTCTTCTTTTCATGTGTTAAATCTAACTGAATGTATTTAGCGGTGATACCTTTAGAAGACTTTTACACAAATGAATTGACCGATCCCAGACATTTCTTTGTTAGATTACGTGTTGAGAAAATATAATGACTATGCTTCTACATTAGGTCAAAGACCTTAGCTTCCATCATCACCCTGATCAATAAGTCTGCTTAAAAATGAAAACTATGCATCTCTTTCCTGGGTAATGGCACTTGAACATTTCGTCCCCTTCCTTGCCTCCCCTCGCTCCATTTAAGCTTTGGCTAATTTACTTGTCTGAGGGCTCCCTGGGGGCAGAGTATGTCCAGTGTTAGTACAAGGCCTGGGACATGGTTAATATTCAAAAACTATCTCCTAATTGAATGACTTCAGCTGCTGATCAGGCAGTGGCGGGGCAGGGGAGAGAGGCCAGATAATCCAATATCCTGGGAAGCGCTGCTATAGGATTCCAGGCTCCGAGGGCAATTTATCAGACCTTGGCAACTCAGCTTCCTGTCAATGGCTGGGGATGGTCTGTGGTTAAACAGTAGCCCAGGGTGGCACTTGTAGAGCTCTGTAAAAAGGCCTATTAAATGTTTGTGGGTTGGCACTCCTGGGAGGGCTCCTCGAGGCCATATTTAAAGGGACTGTCAAGAGACCCACTGAAGGCTTTCCTGTTGAAGAAGAAACCATGAGCTTCTGCAATCCAATTTTACTGAGAAGGAAATACTACCCCCAAGCTAAATTTTATCTAAATTACATTGGCCAAATTACCTGCATTAACTGGGTTCCATTGGTTGCAAAGATCAAAGAGACTCAGATTTACTGGGAAGCCGCTTGTGGAAATAAAGAGCATTGGCCCCATTGCCTGATCTCTCCAGAACCCAGAAGATGCAGAAGACCTGACTATTTGAAGTGTGGTGGCATGGATGGGGGTCATATTGGGGCCAGCCCAGCATTATTTGAATAGCCTTCCTAAATTAGGAAAACAGGCCATGTTAGGGTCATTACCTCACCAGAGTGGAGATCAGAACTCAGTTTCCCAGACCAACTCTGCAGCTAGGACACAGACATGTGACCTAGGCTCTGCCAGTTGGATGCAGCAACGTGGAACTTGTACAGAAGCGTGAAAAGCAAGGAAGCAGCTGCTGCATGGGGTTGCACCTTGGTGATGGGGGCCAGGCATGTGGAGCCCCCAGAGGCAGCAGCGGCAGAGATACTCCCAGTAACATGAGCCAAATGCAGTGGGATCAAGCCTGTGACTGGACCAGTGGGGATATGAGTATTGTTTATGGCTACAGAGCCTCAAGCCCCCTTCTCTAACTCTGCCAGAGATTCTGTGACCCACTAATATCCTCTTACACATTCCTATTTAAACAAAGTAGAGTGTTTTGTTGTTTGTAAATAAGAACCCAGATTGATAAACCCACCATGAAATTATAGTTAGCTTTCATGGACATTGGAATCAGAAAGTCATTCCACATTCAAGGCAGCTATAGGAGGTTCATGTCAGCAGTTCAAGGATCACTACCTCAGAGAGGTTGTACTCAACTATTTTGTTTGGGGCTGAGGTGGATATCTGTTGTGACTGCCTATTCAACATGCCTCCAGTTACAACCATTTTTCTATAGTTAATTTAAGCCTTGTCTTCTGGTGGTACTGACATCATGCCCTAGATCCAAAGCCGAGCACATGACCCAGGCCAGGCCAATCAGATTGCTGCTCTTCCCTAGCCTCAGTGATTGGTTCAGGGATGGATACATGTCCCAAGGTGGACCAATGAGAGCTATCCCTGGGACTTGCGCTGTACCCCTAGGGAATTACTCTTTTTCTGCTGAGGCTGCTCAGCTGGGAGGAGGTAAGCATGAGACATACAGCCAGTGTCTGCCACCGTGTCAAGTGTGGGAGTTGCTGCCGACCAAAGAATAAAGCCAACTGGAGGAAAGCAAGAGTAAGAGAGAGGTAATAATTCCCGATGATACTGCACATTTGGATCCAGCCAGGACTGAAGTCAATTCCATCCTTAGATTTTTCAATTACGTAAGCCATCCAATTCCTTCGTAAGTTAATTTGAGTTCAGTCTCTGTCACTTAAAACCAAAAGGGTCCTGACTAATACCATAGTGCATGTTCAAATACTAGAATTTTTGGCAAGGCTTCAAATGGATTAAATTACATCCCCACTTATCATATCATTCACTTGATTACTCTTCAAGCCTGTGTTTTCATTTGAGGATAACTGTTATGGCCCCAATTGTGCTCTCTTCTGTACTCACGAGACCAAGTTTGCACACATCCTAGGAAACACGTGGTTCCTTTGTACATGCTTGTCATTATACTCTACCTCTGCCATCCAATGTGCCCGTTTGGGATTCTCCCATTCTACATGAAGCACTCCTCTCAACATTCTGTCTGAGGAACACTGTTGTAACAACATATATCCTCAGTTACAACAAAAGGTACATCCTCCAGCTTGAACACAATATGGTACCCACCTGGGAGGGTAGCTGCCAGCCCGTGTGCACAGGTATCTGGGTTCAGAACCACTGGTCCTGGAGCTCCAGCATCAGTGTGACTCGGTGACTGCAATCTTCACGCCCCTCTTCTAAGTGTATCTTCATGATTCTTGTCCTGCTACCAGCTGGCTCATTTTCTCTTTATTTCTAAAATCAATTCCCAAAGAGAGAAAGATATAATTTGATTGATCTCATTTGGGCAGGGTTGATTGAGCTGGACCACATCAGACAATACCAGTCAGTCCATACATGGAGGTCCTGGGCAAGGCATCCGCCTCTGTCCAATCAGTGGCCAAAGGAGGGTGCAGGTCACGTGGTCAAAATACAGCAAAGTCTGGATGAGCAACAGCTTGGGGACGCTTCTCTCCTTGGGAGCTATGACTAGGGCAGTTTTCTTAGTCAGAAATGGTGTGTTTGATAGCTTCCATGTTCAATGTGTCTGGTACCTTCTCCTGTCCTATAAATAATAGAATAAAATCGTGATGAAGTCAGGGATGGGGATGCTAATAATAATTGTGAAGAGCTGGCTTCAGGTTCAATACCTCCATTCTTCCTGCGTCACACTTACTGGATGTCTCTGAAAGTTGTCAGCTTTTGTTTTCCTATAAGCCAAAGGATTAACTGGGTTTATGTTCTTTGAGAGACTCTGAGGAGACAGTATGGATTTAAACACCACTTTTCGGGCTTCCCTGGTGGCGCAGTGGTTAAGAATCCACCTGCCAGTGCAGGGGACACGGGTTCGAGCCCTGGTCCGGGAAGATCCCGCATGCCGCGGAGCAACTAAGCCCGCGAGCCACAACTACTGAGCCTGTGCACCTAGAGCGCGTGCTCTGCAACAAGAGAAGCCACTGCAACGAGAAGCCCGCGCACCGCAACAAAGAGTAGCCCCCGCGAGCCACACCTAGAGAAAGCCCGCGTGCAGCAACAAAGACACAGCGCAGCCAAAAATTAAAAAATAAAAACCAAACAAACAAAAAACACCACTTTTCCCTGACACAGAGGACCCAGCTGCCACCCCTCACTGCGGGTCAACTGCCTTTAGAGGCATGAACATTCTCAACTGCTTTCCCTAAGCCTGATGAGAGCCTATTTCCCCTGTCACTGGGAGAGGGCTGTGAATATCCACATCCTGGCATCCAGCTTGTTCCTAGTTTATTCTGTGGTATTGCATCAGCCCTCTAAGGTCAACTCCAGAACCTCCAGCTTTAAGCCAAAGTACTTTCAACATAACAAGAAGTTCATACCTGGGAGGCCTGTCTCAGGCCAGCCACACACAAGGGGTGTTGGAAACTCTACCATTAACTCATTGTGTGATTTTTCAGTGAACTGAAAGATACTAGGATGCCTCCCCTCTTAGTAAAATAACCATAACCACCAGAGTTGGCAGTGAGAAGGAATCTGGTGAGGAGGGTGGGCTGTACCAGAAGCCCACACTTCAACTTGGAGTTTCCCCCAGTCTGGCACTGACCCTGGTTGGGCCAGGATGTTAAACTGGAGATGCACCCTCTCCCCCTGGGCTGACTCCTTCAAGGTCTAGAATGCCATCAGTAAAGTCTAATTCTCTTTTGTATTTGAAGGCGCCTAGAATCCTAAAGATAAAACTTCTCAAAACTCAGTAGCTAATTTCTCCAAAGTTGTGGGACCTTTGCTCAGGTTTATGTATTTAATTCACCTCCTGAGGACTCTTTGGACTTTTGCTGCCAGACAGTCTCTCAAGACAAAAAATGGTCTCTAGTCTATGTGGACAAACAAAGGTGACCTGTTCCTGCTCTGGAGGAGATGTGGCTTTGTGGCTAAGGGTGTGGACTCTGATATTAAATACACTTGGGGTCAAATACTTGTGACCTTGAGTAAGTTATTTAACATCTTTGTGCTTTGTTTCCTACCGTGTAAAACGGGGATGATGATGACATAAGTTTGCCCCATGGTGAAGTATGTTAAATGAGATCATGTACATGTAAGTGGTAAACACCCACTGTTTTTTTCCAGCTAGATGGGATTTCCCGGGGACCCATCAGAACTTTCCCCTAGAAACCTGCTGGGGCTGCCTGCACTTTGGAGCCCTTCCAGGTGAGGGTGACAGAAACATCATAGTGGGCATATGGGGTCCTCCTCCCAGGTCTGTTCCTCCTGCCTCTCTGGAGGCAATGTCACTGGTTCGAGAGAAGACAGCCAAGGCTACAGCTGACATGGAACCTGCAAGTCTGGACTGGGGCCTCTCACTGCATGGAAAGTGTGTTGAGCATTGATGGGCGTGAGTGACCCACCACTCTTCGGTGCTAGATGTCCTTTTAGGCATATTGCTGCTAGATGTCATTGGGCCTACACTTCAGGTCAGAGGATGGGCGTGGGTGAGAAGTCCCCGCCCCTGCCAGCCTCCTGGTCTGTGAAGGTCACATGGCTCTGAGAAAGTGGCTCCACTGGACAGGCCCTCAAGTCCTGGCTCCGGGAAACCTGACCTGGGCTCAGCCAGGCCTTTGTTAAATCGCTGATCTAAGAGGCTGGCAAATCCATTAAGAACAGTATCTGAGGGACTTCCCTGGTGGTGCAGTGGATAAGACTCTGCGCTCCTAATGCAAGGGGCCCAGGTTTGATTCCGGGGCAGACTTATGTGGTCAGGGAACTAGATCCCACGTGCATGCCTCAACTAAGGAGCCCAGGTGCTGCAACTAAGGAGCCCGCCTGCCACAGGTAAGACCTGGCACAACCAAATAAATAAATTAAAAAAAAAAAAAAAAAAGAACAGTATCTGGGAGGATTCCTGGACCAAGCAGGGCTCACAGACTCATCTTCACTAGAAGGGCTGGTGTGCCCGGTGCTTTTCAGTTTCCAGGAGCTTTCATGCACCTCGTGCCAGTCACAGAACAATCCTGTGGGTTAGGCAGAGTTTAGAGGAGACAAAACTCCCCATGGAGTCTGAAACCTGCAAACAGCTTTGAGGTCAGCTTCTTCAACCCCTTTGCCATGCAGATAAGGAGAGGAAAGTCCAGAGAGGGCGAGGTGACCGAGCTAATAGGAGCAGGGCCAGACCCACTGCCTGGGACCTCTGTCCCTCTCCCACACCAAGCTGCACCTGAGGCCAGGGAGCCCTTGCTTGGCTGGGAAGACAGCCTCCCTGAAAGCCCAGGCTGAGATTTAGGCTGCTTTGTGCCTGAGCCCAGGTCCCTGTCATTAGCACAGCTTCAGCAATAGTCCTTGGTGGGGGAGAGGGGGCAAAGCCAGCCTGGGTGGCTGCTCTAGCTTTCAGCTGCCCTAAGGAGTTTCTGTGAGTCTTTACAAGTCCCAGATTGGGAATGTCAGACCTCACGCAAGAATCCTTCAACATAAGGATGAGTCAACCCAGGCTCAGGAAGCATTCCTTGGCCTGTCCTGCTTTTCCCAGAATCCCCTAAAGTGCTGGAATTTAGGATGGAACTTGAATGATTGACCCCTGGTTTTATTCCATCAAAGTTGCTGAGCACAGACTATTTTCCCAGCACTGGACTGGTAGGTGCCACTCGAGGTCAGGGGCTGTCCCTTGCTCACTGAAGGACCCCGGAGTCCTCAGCACAGAGAGGAATGGAGGGGGTAGGACGGGAGGGAGGAGGAAACTTCACCAAGGGGGCTGGGTGCCATTTACACTTTCAATTCCCCCAGAGAGGCAGCTGTGGACACTCTCCTCCAGGGCCCCAGAGGCTGGCCGAGTCTGTGGTCTGTCTAGGCGGAGGGGGTGAGGTTACCCATACAAGCACATTTCCTCAGAAACATCTGCTCCACCGCAGGAAGAACAGCAACTCTGCTGACTTATTTAGCGTCCATTAAGTTCATACCCAAATGAACATGCGGGGAAGGAGAGGGGTGGGGTCACAGCAGCACGGAGGCTGGGAGAGGCATTTAAAATGTAGGAAGATCTGTGTGCCAGATGATCGTTTCACCTCAAGAAGATAAAATGATGGAACAACACAGAGCAAAACATCTCAACCAAACCTCTGACTCTGAGAGCAGCAAGGGAAAGTCTGCTCTGTCTCCTGTCCTGCCTTCTCCGGGTCTACTCCAAGTTCACATGCAGAGGCTTCCAGTCACAGGGTCTCAGCTCTTGCTGTGAACGACACAGTTACGGCTGAGACCACTAGTGCACATGCAAGACTTTCCAAAATCTTGAACAACACAGACCCTCTTTGCACATGGAGGGTCTCAGACAGTGGGCTGGTGTCCAGTGGGCTGTGCCAGAGGCCCATGTGAATGCTAATGAGCATGCAGCTGCCCCCAGGGTCGCAGGGCAAAGGGCAGGAGCATCGGAATGGATGCCTGGAAGCTCTCTCTGCATCACTGGGATGGTCAGCTAGCTGGGACCAGGTCCCCTCTCCCTGCAGGAGGGGCTGCACCCAAGCTCATGTTCCTGCAGACCAAGGCTTTCTCCCCTGCCCCCATCGGTGCCCAGGGAGCATTGCAACACCCCAGGTAATGCCTGCACATCTCCTTTGCCTGGAGCCCAGTAGCCTGTGTGCTCCTCCAGCGACCTGGGGGAGGGTCCTCCAGAGACATGAACACCTACCCTGTGGGCCCACTCACCCTGACCCCAGGAATGATGACAGGATGGGGAACGCATGTCCGTCTGTGTCTGGGGGCTCTCCTTTGGCCTTGTGAGTTCCCTCCCACCCCGCCCTGATTTCCTTAACCCATGCTGTGTGATGTTATGGAATTGCCTCATATCTGGTTCCTGAGGGGAGGAATTCAGATAGGACCACGTGGCAGGACACCTGGATAAGGTATCTAGTCACTCAGCAGAGCTGCTTCCATCGCACTTAGAAACACAAAGGCCCGACACAAATGAGCAGCACTTAAATGCCACCACCAAGCCTAGAGGCACAAAGCAAGGGAAGGGCAGGGTCCTCCAAGGAGCTCTGGGAAGGAACTTCTGTAAGCAGTGACTGCACAAGGGAAAGGGCTGTGGCAGCTTCTGCCCTGGGACAATCCTCCTCATCTGTCCCTTCTAAGAGCCCAGCCCTGCTTGATCTCAACACCCAGCCCATCACTGCCTGCTTTATGACTCTCAAAGTCTCCTGGAAATGGACAATTCTGCAAGGGTTGCTGGGATCTTTCTGAAGCCTTTGCAATAACCGGCATTTCTCACTGAATAAGGTGGATGGAGCTGTCTTCAGGCCAACCTGAGCTTGTGGCCCTGGGGAAATAAGCCCCTTTGCTCCCTGACAAAGGGGGAGAAGAATGCTCTGCCCAAAAACCGACCAAGCCCTGATGAGCAGTCTGTGTAAGCTCAGGTGGAGGGGTAGCTGGGAGAAGAGCCACTGAGGTCACTTTCACTGAGTTTCTTTCGGTTCCACAATGCCCTGTGTTTCCTCACATGTCAGAGCGCTTGGCCCTGCAACCCTGCTGTCTGGATTCAGTCACTCATTCATTCAACACACATCTGTCGAGATTCTCTTACACACCAGCCACTGTCTCCAAGGTGCGGGGTGAACAAGCAGCTGGTGTGGTGGGCTGAGGAAATGACAGCAAGGTGTGGCCTGTGCCTTTGTCATCTCTAGTACCCCGTGTGCCAAAGCATCACGGTGAGGTTATCTGACCTGTGGTTCTCAGGGTTGATCAACAAAGAAATCCACAGGGGAACATGGGTTGAAAGAGAAATGCCAGCATCTGAGGGTGATCCAGGAGGGCTGGAAATTCAACCCCTCTTTTTCCCCAATATTCATCAAGGCAAGCTCTCAACTTTTTGACCATGATCCACTAGGAGAACCATCTCTAACATTACAATCCAGTACACACATACGTATATGTGTATGCACACGAATATACACACAGCTGCAAAATGTTATATTATCAAACTTTACTATGTATGATGAATTCTGATATATTTTTTATTCTATTTTATCCTATCCTATCCTATCCTACTCTACTCTATTCTATCCAAAATGCTGGTCATGAATTTTGCAGCCCACTAAAGGATGACAAATGTCAGTTTAAAAAACACCAAAGTAGGGAAAAGAAGGAAGGCAATACTTTGTGTCAGGAAGAAGTTACAATCAAATCTTATTTTAAATGCCTTCAAGGAACCTTCGCCTTAGATTCTTCTATAAGTCAAATCAATCTACTCTTAATTTGCATTGATGAGGACCCAACCTTCTGCTTTGGGGTTTGCTTAAAGCAAAGTATGGCCTACCAGCCAGATCCAGCCCTCTGCCTGTTTTTGTAGACCCATGAGCTAAGAATCATTTTAAATGGAAAAAAAAAAAAAAAAAAAAGAAAAAGAAAATCAAAAGAAGAAAAATTTCCTGACACGTGAAAATTACATGAAATTCAAATTTCAGAGTCTGTATTTGTTGGATCTCAGCCATACTCATTCGTTTGCATATCGTCTGTGGTGGCTTTTGCACTACAATGGCAGACTTGAGCGTGGCCTGCAAAGCCTAAAATATTTACTATGTGGCCCTGACCCCTGGCTTAAAGCATGGTATTTCTCATGCTAGAGATGGGATGACCCCTAAAGAAATGGTTTTGCTGGCATGGGGCCTTTAAAGGAGCAGCTGAATGAGACAAATTTGGCTTTGCTGAGGCTGCCTTCTCTGATCCTCTCCTTGGCCAGCAGGAGTATCATCCTAACCCCAGCACTGACTGATGGGTGAGCAGCCATCCAGCAGCTGCCCAGAGGCCCCTGCTGCCCTCAGGCACTGTGTGGCCTGGCCCAGGGGGATGGGGCCAGGCTCAGGAAGGACAGACAGCCTTTGAAAAATCAGCCAGCATTAGATTCAGACCTCTCTCTCCACTTGACCTTACTTTTCCCTCTTGTCTAGCTAGCAACACTTTTCTCTGGTCCTTTTCTATTTTTCTTTGGGCTTATATGGACTCTGGGTCACACCTTCCCAGCAAAGTATATGGCAAAGTCAATTTTTTGAAATATTAATAAACACCTTCTTCCCCTCTGGTCTTTTCTTTTTTAAATATCTCCTCTCCTCAAACTCCCTGCCACTCCCAAGAGCCAGTCTGTTCTGCGCTCTTGTCTCGGGGCAGCTGGGGTGGGGGGTCAGGGAGCATCTTTGGCTTTAACTTCAGGGCAGGGAGGCCTTAAGAGCTCTCAGCCAAAACTGTTTCAGGGGAACATTAAGGTAGAGATCGGGGCTTCCCCCACCATGTTCTCTGGGCTGAAGGGGGTGGAAATAGAGGGGGAGGCTCTGTGCAGAAAAATCAGTGGGGTGAGGGAGGGAGACATAGCCCCTGAAAATGCAGAGTCCAGCATTCAGGAATTGTCAGCAGACACCTTGACCATCAGCATTCACTCAGGGTCACTGGCTGGCCTTCCCTCATCTTGGTGGGAGTTTCTTCTACGGCAACCAGCATGTCCCCACAGGGCATGATACCAACCTAGCCTCCAGCTGTGGCTCTGTCCCCATCTGCCATCTGATCTGCCCTAGGAATTCACTGCCCTGCAAGTTCCCAGGATCTGATTTAATCCCAGAGAGAGAGAGAGAGAGAGGGAGAGAGACTTGACATTTAGTGGGTGGACCCACCTGATATTCCTCTCTGACCTGGGACAAGCTTGGTGTGTCAAAGTGACTGATATATCAGTATTCACTATGGGGTGTGTGTGTGTGTGTGTGTGTGTCTTCCTGAACACTCACGAAAGTTAGTGTGTCTATGAGGGTGTGTAATGGGATTTGGGACTTGGTGGAGGTTGAGAATGAATGGATGGAGAGCAAAGTAGTCAGACAGATGTTGGGATATGCAGAAGCAATGCCTGCTCTCCACAAGAGGCTGGGCCCCATGCCGCCACCCTGACTTTGGGACAGAGTCTCTGCTTTTTCTGTTCCATTCCTAATTTTTTTTCTTCCCAGGATGATCCCACACTGGAGGAAGGAGTAGAGCAAGAAGAGGTTGAATTTTCTCATCTCCCCACACTTCTGACCCAACCCTGAACCTGTGGTAGCTTTGCCTACTTTCAGAGATGGAGAGGCTTTCTCCAGCCCCTCTCTTGCTAATGGACAGCAGCAAACCTCCTTCCTCTCATCTGCCAGGGTTTGAAAGCTTGACCTGACTTTCACAGAAGTCAGCTTGAGTTCATTTACAGTAGATTGCCTGATCTCATTTATTTTCTCCTGTATACTTGAAGTTAGGACAGCTATAATTTGAAATGGAAATTTATGCAAATACTATGTAAATCAGGTCATTCCCAGATTAACTGGGGGAAAAAAATCTGGTCGCCTTAGCAGGTACCATCTGTTCCCTCCTCATTCTTTCCATATCTGAACCCCAGCCCCCTCTTCCCAATCCACTTTGAAACTTGTTTTCCTGTGGCTGAGAAAAGAGATCTTTCAAGGGAAGGACACAAATCACCCATCAGGGTTCCAGGTAGGCTGTTCTAATGTCCATTCAGTTGTGCGAAGAGGTTCAACCGAGGGACCAGGATGAGGTTTAGGGTTAGCTGCAGGCTAATGGTGCTTCCTTGAAGGAGAGAGTCTCTGGGGCTGGCTGTGCTGGACTGTTCTGAGCTGACTCGGAGAGACCTGCCACATACCACAGGTCTGTCATGTTCCCTCTCTTTCCTCTCTTTCCTCCTGGCCTCTGTTTTCCTTATGATTCTTCTTTCATCCTTCTCATTGCCTTTGCCCGAAGCCCTCTTATAGCACCCAGAAGCTCTCTTACTCAGTACTGTGGTAGTTGGAGAAGAAATGTTTAGGAGTTGTGCAATCTCGGGCACCTGTGGGTCCAGGTGTGTTGGTTGGCGGTGCCGGGGTGGGGGGTGCTCCAGTGCCCAGGCCTCTGGTCCTTCCCCTGTGGCTGCAGCCCATTCCTGCTTTGTGGCAGTGACAGCTTCAGTCCTGCTCTGGGAAGGCAGAGCCTAGTATCCCTATAGCCAGAGGAGGAAGTTTCTATTCCACAACTCTTAGCCTTCCTTTTCTCATAAAGGCTGTTAATATGGGGGAAAAGGAGGGCTCCTGGCTCCTTTGTTCAGTGTCACTTTCGCCTTGAAGGGGGTAAAAGTGAGAGACTGCCTGGCAGGTCATTAGCTCCTCCAGTCTGCAATGAAGAAGGCTTGTGGAGCACAGCCACAGCTGACTCCCAGCAAATAGGTAACTTCAACGTAAAGACTTTTGTGGCTGTTAGCCACCGAGATTTTGAGGTCGTTATTGCAGCAAAACTTAATGAGAGCTGACCAGTATACCCTTCATAATCTTCATTGACCTTTCCCCAAAGCCTCCTCAAATTTCAAAAAAAAAAAGTGCTCGTGATATTTTCTCCGTCTGAGGTCAAATGAGAATAAAAGCATCTTCATAGAGGTTTGCTTTTTCTTGATTCATTATATGACAGTACAAAACCACATTTGCATAATTAGTTTCAAAAGCACACCTCCAGGCAGCGGGAATAGTCAGTGCAAAGGCCCTGAGGCCAGAATATAAAGAGCCCAGTGTGGTAGGACCAGAATAGTGTGAAATGAGGTCAGAGAGTTGGGGGTGGGCGGTGGGAGGCTTGAGCTTGGCCCCAGAGGAGGTGCAATTTCAGAACAGAAGCACAAGGTGGCACCATGACATTCCTCACAGTCACCGTTGACCACACATGCTGGTAGCAGAGGAGGCGGACGCCCCCCAGAAAGGCTCCGCCAGGGAATCAAAGTCCAGCGGGCACTAAGTAATCATAAAAGATTCTTAGAAATGGAAAAGCTGGGCTTCCCTGGTGGCGCAGTGGTTGCGCGTCCACCTGCCGATGCAGGGGAACCGGGTTCGCGCCCCCGTCTGGGAGGATCCCACATGCCGCGGAGCGGCTGTGCCCGTGAGCCATGGCCGCTGAGCCTGCGCGTCCGGAGCCTGTGCTCCGCAACGGGAGAGGCCACAACAGAGGGAGGCCCGCATACCACAAAAAAAAAAAAGAAATGGTAAAGCTTTTGAGATCTCCCCATCCAATCGATTGCCATGTGGGGTCCATGATGCCTATGGAGGGGCTCCAGGATTCTGAGAATCCGTTGAATTGCAAAATTCACTATACAGGGGAAACCTCCAAAGCTTTCACGCCAAGGGGTCTATAACCCAAAGAGGGTAAAGGACCTCTGGCTCCAACCAATGTTCCTTCCAGGGTCGGACTTGATGAGAACTTTCTCAGCTGCACTCAGCCTGGGCCAAATCCACACGTTACCAGGTGCCCTGGGCCCAGACCTGGGCTGTAACCCCTGTTCTTTCTTAGTGGAGGAACCCAGAGAACGCCCTGAAGCTCCAGGCCTGAGGATACCAGGGCCCCTTCAAGAAACTAGGCCTTTTGTGAGGGGGCTGCAGACTCTCCACTGACTTTCCACTGAACAAACAACAAACCTTGCACACCTAGGCACTGGTGGTTTTCAGAGGTGCTGTTCTTTGGATAAATGTCACTTAATGTGGTTACTGAATTCATAGTCGCTTTGATCATTAGAGAGTTTCTCACCTACTGGATGCTCTCTCTATATATATCTTACAAGTCTAATATAAGTCTAATACATATTGTATTCCACATGAGTCTATTATAATGGGGGGTTGTCTGCCAAATATTTTGAGCTAAATGGGAATCTTTACACTCAAAATGGTCCGTGGAAAGAGAAGGGAGACTGTGTGCAGGAAAGTCTGATGACTGGGGGGTGGCTAAGGCATGGACGCCCCGGTGGGAAGTCGTGGTGGGCGGCAGGCAGAGCGCGGAGGCAGAAGTGAGACCTGAGCCGTGGGACTGCTCAAATGGAACCACAGACGGAGACCAAGGCTCGCTCCTCTGACAGGGAAGATGCAAATTTTTAATTCAGCATCTTGTTTAAAAAAAAAAATCCCCCGATACTACTGTATTTGCTCTCGGTGTCTTAAAACACCGATTTAAATACCACATTTACTGGTGTCCCTTCTCAAAGCCCAACTTCCCCCTCCTTGCCTGACAGCGGGGCTCAGAAAACCCAAGCATCTACCTCGGGTGGTTAGACCTGCAGGTGGGCAGTTCCCCGGGGACCCTTCCAAACCAAACCCAGAACAGAAAGAAGAGCTGAGGATTGGGGTTCCTTTCAAGGGCTCCAATCATCTTTTCTCCGCTTCACTGCCTAAGCATGTCCTCCAGATGTGGGCCCAGGGGCCAGAGCGACTGAATATTTATCAAGGGCCTTCTGGCGGATGTGGAAGACTGAGAACAGGAAAATCAGGCCCTGGTGGGGGTCTACGGAGCCTGCCTGGGCGCTGGCCAGACCTGGCCAGGTTCAAGTTGCCCAGGTGCCTGCTGAGTCACGCCCTGCCCCACTGCCCACCTTGAGAGGCATGCTGTGGACTTGGCCGCTGCCAGAGTTGCCTCTTGTTGCCATTTCCCACACTGACCACACTGCTCGCCCAGACCCCACTGTGGCTCCATTGTCCACGGTGGCCTGGGCTGACCAGCTCAGCCTGGAGCCCTGCCCTGGGAAGATGCAGGCTACCACGGCGTCACAAAGCACTGCTTTGTGGCCCTGACAGGAGGAATTTGTCTTTAGCTGTGAGATGGCCCCTGGCAGATCCTGGCATGTGGTGAGCAGACAGCTCTGTGCCGGTCGCAGTGTTTTGAGACGCCCCAGTCGGATGTGATGCCTCCACCTCCACGTGGACCCCTACGGCCTCGGGTTCACTGGCACCTTTTGTGCTGACCCAGAGTAGGGGTAGGGCTGGCACAAAAGCATGTAGTTTGTGCCCAGTGCCTACTGCTGTGCAGGTTGACAGCCATGGCGCCATGAAGATTGTGCCCTGAAATGGTGGTCCTCCTGGCATCAAGGCATGCTCGGAGCCTGTCCATCCCACCTGGGGCCTGGGCCTGGGTTCCTAAACAGCGGCAGCATCCTGTGGGTGCCATATCCGACCAGAAGAGAATGGGAGTGGGTATTGTGGCGTAGGGAATTTCTTAACCGAGACACACACACACACACACACACACACAATCACAAACCACAAAATTAAAGATGAATAATCTCAACTACTTTAAATTTGAGAACCTCAGTTCATCACAGGTGCTTTAAAGAAACTCAAAAGATAAGCCACAAACCAGGAGAACATACGCACACATAAGTGACAAAGGATTCGAATATAGAATATATCAAGAGTCTGGTCCTCCTAGCAGGGTGGAGGCGGTAGGAAAGGGTCTAACAGTTCAGTAGAAAAATAGGCAAAAACGATGGGCATCCTACAGAAGAGGAAACACATAGGGCTAAGTAAACATGGAGATGCCAACCTTGTCAGGATCCAGGAAAACGCAAACCAAGACCGTGATGAGGTCTGGCTCCTCGGGTGAGGCATGAAGGGCTCCCGGCCTGGAGACCTCTCTTCAAAGGGTTCTCAGCAACCCTGGGGCTTTCCCTCGGAGGGAGGCCTGGCCTGTGGGGCCCTGCAGAGTGTCTGCTCTGACCTTCCCCCAAGGATCTTCCCACCCAGAGCGTGAGTGGGACCCCTGTCCTTTCCCTTCCTGTCCCCACCAGTGGGGGTATGGGGGTGAAGATCCCCCAGTCTCAGGCAGACCCCTCCAGCCCCGATTCTCGGCATCTTCCCTTGGCTCTTCTCCCAGGTCTCAGCCTGGCCACCTGGGCTCCAAAAACATCTTTTCAGTCCGAAATTCAGACAGAAAATCTGTGCACATCACCTCACAAGCCCATGGGGAACTCAGGGCAGACTATTTATGACAATGTAAATATGCTGACAATGAGCACCTTCTAGACTAAGTCCAGGTAAAAGAGGGCCTCCCTTGTAACCAAGCAAGACCCTATGGGGCCTTCCTGGGGCACCCACAGCCCACCCCATGTCCTCTGCCTGCCTCCTCTCTGTAGAAAAACATTAGCCTCCTAGGCCTTCCCCAAGTTCCAAAGATTAAATTTAATCAGAGAAGTGAGAAAACGCAGTAAGAAAACAGTCAAGCAAGACAAAATGTAGCCATTAAACAAAGTCAAGAACATTTAGTTCCTCCTCAAGAGCTATAGATAATATTCTGAGCCATGTCCTTTGAGCTGTTTTGCAGATACTGAAACCCGCACCAGGTGGGAGAACTTAACTGCAGGCTGCCCACAAGCAGACCGACTGGACCCCAGACTGACTGGAACCAGGCTGATGGTGTCGACTCCTGATTCCCTCACCACCAACCAATCAGAAGAACGTGCACAAGCAGATCATGCACCCAGCAACCCTCTCCCTCATCCTGTCTTTTAAAAACCTTTCCCTGAAAGAGCACTGGGGAGTTCAGGTCTTTTAAGTTCTAGCTGCCTGGACTCCATGCTCGATGCCCTGTAATTAACACTGCATTTTCCATCAGGCAACTCCGTGTCAGTAGATGGGTTTTACTGCGTGCAGGGGGGCGGACTGAGATTTGGCTGGGTAACACCCTCGGCCGATTGTAATCCGCTCTCCTCCCTCGTGGGCAGCACTGCCCTGCTATTGGCTGAAGCAGAAGCCACGTGTGACAAGGAGCATGTGCGGACTTGGGCTGAATTTGAGGAGGCCCCACTCCTAACCACCCCTCCCTTGGTCTGCCCACTCCAGAATCTCGCCTGCCCTTTTCCTTTGGGGCTTGCCTGGCCATGAAACCTTTCCTGATCAGCCTTTAAGAACTAAACAGGCAGCTAAAAGAATATCCTGAAATCACGGAACCCACGTCTGTAGTGAGAACCAGATGCAGCTTAGCCTATGGAGGACTTTTGCATAATTATGTGTCCAACAAATAAACACTGAGCAGTGGCGCTTGAGTGCCACTTCCAAACTCAGTGCTCTTAGGAATGGTGAGACGTTTAGTCGGCTGTGACTGAGGGACTGTAATGGGTCGTGGGACTGCTCCTGGACATCTGGACCCCAGCTCCCCTCTCTCCCTCAGGGCCCGTGCCGTGCGTATTCCGAGCCAGCCCAGGCCACCGTGGTTGCCATCCTTCAGCGTGGTCTTTACAAACACAGCAGGCAGGGTAGATCTTTGATCTGCAGAAGCTGCCCCTGAACAGTCCATGTTAACTGTATTCCTAAGGAGATTTACTTCCTTCTTTTCCAGTCCCTCTCTTTCTCTTTTTTTTCTGTCTTTCTTTCACTCAACAAGCCAAGCTTTTATTGGGCACCAGATAGTCTTCTAGGCACTGAGGATACATGAGTGAACAACGTGATCACACAAATCCCTGCCCTCAAGAAAATGATATTCCAATTCGGGAGACAGGACCTGAAATGAAAAGCGAAACCCATGACACGTGAAGCGTGGTAAACAGCCCTGAGGAGGACTTCTACATGCCCGGCACCACAGCCATGAAAAGAGTTCACTTCACTGGCCATTGAGTGACAGTGAACATGGTTTGAGCGACCACTGTATACAGGTATAGCGCCCAGTGATTTACACGCATTACCTCATTGAAATCCCGTAACAACCCACATGGTAGGTGCTATTACCGTCCCCACATGGGGAATCTGGCACACAGAGAGGTTCAGGGGCTTCCTAAGATCACCCAGCTGCTAAGAAAGGGAGTCAGGCTTTGAATCTAAGCTCCGGGACTCTGCTTTCTTTGTTCTTATGCCTCCCAGCTCTGCCCTCACCCTGTTCAGTGCTCACGCTGCAGCCTCTGGACCGCACCACAGTGAGGAGGACACCCCTGGACCACATCGCAGCTGGGAGGGGGTGCATAGCCTCGGAACATGTAGGTGATGAAAAGAGTTCTCAGGGGGGTCTCAAATGACCACTGTTTTCCTTCTGTGCCGAAGGCACTTGTCCTGGCAGTGGCTGCCTGGCGGTGCCTTTAGAACCTGTGGGGTGTGTGGTCAGGCCCCCGCCCACACCTGTCTGAGAGAAAGCACAGGGCAGAGGTGCCTTCCGTGGCTTCTTAGCCCAGTACCTCAACAAAGCAGGCCCTAAGCGAGCCCCCTGGTCTGGGGACAGCCTGAATGTGCCCAGGGCAAGACTAAAGGTGTTCTCAGACTCCAGAGATGCCACCAGGCCTGCAGCCCCTACATACTGGTTTCTTAAAGTGGGGTCTGTAGTATGGGGTCGGGAGTAACTTTCCATGTCCCTTCCCTGCCCATAGTGACAGGACGGTGAACCCAGGAAAGAAACAGAACGTGTGTGTACGCGTGTATGCAAAATGTCTTCCCAAACTCAACACATGAGGCTGAACAATGGCTCCCTCCTGCCTGGCCTGTAATAGGGGGAGCACCGAGTCTAGGGGGCATGAGTTCCAGTCCTTCCAGTAATAAGCTGTGTGACCTTGGCCAAGTTGCTCAACCTCTCTGGGACTCAATGCTTTTGTCTGTAAAATGGGGCAAAGGACTCCTTTCCTGCCTGCCTCGGGATTTGTGGTGACGATCACAGGAAACAGTGTACCCAGTGTGCTGTGTAAAGTGACACGCACATCCATCTTCCTTGCAGCTGAAAGGGCTGAAACACCGAATTCCACCAGAAGGAATCGCCGTGAGGCTTGTATAGGTTTAGGCCAATCAGGGGTTAAAATTCCTGCTCCCGGGAACAGGCCACATGTATTGAGAACCCTCCACTCTGTTCCAGAACCATTATTGGCAAGACTCATCCCTCCCCTGCCTCCTCAGGGCCAAGAGGTGAGAAACTGGGGAGGCGGGAGGAGCGGGAGGTGGGGTGGGGGCGCTGCGAGAGAGCAGAAGACGCCTAAGGGCGGGGTTGTAGGGAGGCCCTTCCGCAGGGCGCCGCGCAACAGCCACGGCATAAGGCCTCTCCCCAAGCTAAGTGCCAGCCCAGCAGATGTACCACGCGCTCTCCACGGTGTGACCCTAAAACCAAGAAGGTTCCTGCCCCGACAGGCTCAGCCGGCTTCACACCCTCCCTCTGGAGGGAAGTGATCAAAGATTCCAGTCACTCAGAAAAAGAGAACTCTCATTTATCGGCCCCCCTCCTGCTTGCCACATGTTCCTTGGTTTCACGCACCCATCCGCTCTGTGAAGTATTAGCCACACTTTACATCCGAGAAAGCTGAGCCCTGGAGAGGCGGAGACACCTCGGGCCTCACAGCTCCAAGTGCGACCGGGATTCGTGGCGCCCCAAGTCCCCCTCTGACAGGGCTCATTATTAATCAGGCAATGAATACTGCTTAAGTACCTGTTCGTCCGGGAACTGCTGAGGACGTGAGCCTTGCAGGAGGCAAGACGCGGCCTCCCGGCGTGGGGGCAAACCTAGGTAGGGGCAGCAGGGGTCCCGCAGGGGTGTTTCCCTGCGCCCAGGGCCG
>NC_041218.1:91716781-91724077 GCF_002837175.3 Physeter macrocephalus
ACGAGGGCCGCGAGGGCCGCGAGGGCCGCGAGGGCCGCGAGGGCCGCGAGGGCCGCGAGGGCCGCGAGGGCCGCGAGGGCCGCGAGGACCAGGGCGCTCAGGAGGCTCCGCTAGCAGGGCCGTGTGAGTCCTCCGAGCCAAACCCCTCCGAGGCTGGAGGCTCCTCTTGGGCCCTGGGGACCCTGAGTCACTAACTCGTGCTCCGGTGATGAACCTCCTTAGTTGAGCCAGCACTTGAACTTCCAGCCCAGGGCTCTTTCTACACCCACCACTTGTGAGGTGAGGCTTGAGGCGGCGAGGTGGGCGTGGCTGCGACCTCGAAGGGACCAGAGCCTGGGGCTCCGCCTCCTGCCCTGGAGTCTGCGCAGATTCGCGCTGGCCAAGCCGGCTGTCCCGCTGAGCAGCTGTTTCCGCTTAACGTGTGGCCAGGGCTCTGGGAGCCCCGCCAGCATCCAGAGCCGTTTCCCTCCCTTTCCTTGGTGTAAAATAGAAAACTGCTCAGGGCTGCCAGAGTAGGCAGCTTGCTCCTGGGGGGCCTTGCCCACCATTTGCCTGGTCTGGAGGGGAGGCCTCTTGGGAGCCCCCTTTTTCTCTGGGGCTGGCCACCTGGGACCTTCCCATCCAGCAGCTGCTGGAATCCACTCTCCTGTAGTGCCTGCCCTCATGGGGCTCCCTTTTCCCAGTCTCAACCCCCTGCCCTTCGTTCTGAAATCAAGCAGTGTTACTGAACCAAACGTGGGTCCCATCACCTGCACACAGTAAAGCCAATCTCCTGACACCGGGTTGTGGTGAAGGAAAGTGCAGTGGTTTATTTTAAGGTGCCAGTCAGGGAGTCCCAGGCATCTAATGCTCAAAAAAACCCCAACTCCCAAATGGGTGTCAGGGAAGCAGTTTTAAAGGTAAGGTGAGGGAGGGGGGGTCGCAGGGCACGTGATCAGCTTCTGCACAATTCTCCGGTTGATGGTGAGGTGACAGGGTGGTGTCACAGGGGTTAACATTACTCAACTTCAGGCTCCAGCCGGTCTGGGGGCTACATGCTCATGGTCATCGTGTAGTTAACTTCTTCCACTTGGTGGGGGTTTTAGCATCTGTAAAACAACTCAGGAAATGTGCATCAGATACTGTTATCTAGGTACTTCAGGGAGGAACTAAAGATTCTGTGACTGCCATATGGCTGATATACTGTTTAAATTGTTACCAGTTCTCCTGGTTCAGTTGCTACTTTTGTCACTACATGTTCACATCCTTTCAATCATTAATTCTTGAGTCAGGTTTCTGAGACTCAGGGGAGGCCTGGGAGACTACCTACAGCTTTTATACAAAGAAGAGGCAGGCAGAGGGCACGGGGGAAAGGGGTCTGTCCCGGGAAGGGCCCATAGGATCCTGCTCGGTTACAGCAGCTTGTTGTCAGTCTGACACCTCCAGTGGATGGGGATCCCCTTGGTGGAGTGTCCTGGGACAAGGTCTTGCTGGCCACGGTGACATGGGTGACTTAGAGGCTGCTTGACCTGGAACTCTCTGAGGTGTGTCTGAGAGCTGAGTCTGAAGCAAGGGGAGGGAAGCCTCATTCATCCTTGTCCCCCAGCCCCTTCCCCTGCCTCCAGGGCTGGCTGTTCCTATGTGAAATCCCGTGTCCTGGGATGAGCAGGGCTCCTTTCCAGAATGATCTGTAGCTTGTTTTCTCACCCCACTGGAAGGCTTCTCCCAAACACAAAGTGCCTCATGCCAACAGCAAATTATTCCACAAACACATGGAAGTTTCATTTACAAATCTCTTGTTTTCTTAAGTGACTTTCTATGACTTTCCCTGGAGGCTTTTATCTACATAAGCTCTTTTTCTAGGTAAACAGGAAGGGAGATTGATTCACTATCCTCAGAAATTAGGAAGAATGCAATTATACAGGCTCTGACACTCCCATCAGCGCTCAGCCAGCGACTGCCCTGCCCCAAGCTGGACTGTGCTCCCCAGCATCTTCCTGGCAGCCAGGCAGCTCCCTTGAGGCTCTCCCAGGCCCCAAGGACCCCAGCTTCCTTCATTCGTGACCTGGGACTAACCCCTGTCCCAGGGCCCCTCTGAGAGTTAAGTAGTGTGAGAGGAATTTCCATGCCTTTGAGTTGTTCCCCTTTGGTCTTGCAGTTTTCTGGAAGTCACCACGGGACACTGGTGTCACCTTAAGCTTTTTAACACTGGGCTACATGTGATTCTGGGTTGGTGTTAATTTAGCCTCAAGACCTATGATTATTTTCCGTACAAGAAAGTTATTAAAGGCAGTGGAATTCCACAGAGTCATCTGAAAGATAACACTTTTTTTTATACCCTAGAGACAGTGTGAGCCAGGCTAGGAGGTCTGCTCCTGCTTACCCAGTCTCTAAAGTGCAGTATGCTGGAGGATAAAAAGTCAAACTATCTGAGATCAAATTCTGACCCTGCAGTGTGACTTAGGGCAAGGTGATTAACCTCTCTGCACTTCTGTTTCCTCCTCTGTCAAAGGGGAATGACAATACCTATCTCACTGTGTTGCTGTGAAGATTAAATAAGGAAACAGATGTAAACTCCCTCACACAATACCTGGCACATAGCAAGGGCTTAGTCAATTTCTCTTCTGAAATCTGGGGTTGCCTGAGAAGGAGTCTAGCATTAGAGATCTCTCAACATTTCAGTAGAGTTGCTTGAGAGATCAGAAATGTCTGGGAAGGGGCTTAGAAGGGAAATAGGGTCTATGAGAACGTCATGTGGTCACCAGGAATCAAGGATGTGAGAAGTTCTTTAGCAGAAATTAGGAGATTACCTCTTTCATTTGAATCCTAGTGATGGATGCTTTACAGTATGAGGATAATTACACAGAAATGAAAACCTTTTCCATTGTGATATAGGAAAACCATCTCCCTGACTTAGGGCCACAGGCTGTAGGCAGCTCAGTGCCACTCTCCAGATACATGGGACCCATCGTACATCCTGGTTCAATCTCCTTCATCAGTCCTGGTCTTTTTTTTTTTTTTTTTTTTTGCAGTATGCGGGCCTCTCACTGTCGCGGCCTCTCCCGCTGCGGAGCACAGGCTCCAGACGCACAGGCCCAGCGGCCATGGCCCACGGGCCCAGCTGCTCCACAGCACGTGGGATCCTCCCGGACCGGGGCACGAACCCGTGGCCCCTGCACCAGTAGGCGGGCTCTCAACCACTGCGCCACCAGGGAAGCCCAGCCCTGGTCTTTGGGAAGTGTGTAGAAGTCTTCATAAGTGCATGAGAATAACTGCTCAAGACCACTGGTGTGTTTTCCCAAATCCTCTTGCTCATTAATAAAACAGAGGGCTTCCCTGGTGGCGCAGTGGTTGAGGGTCCGCCTGCCGATGCAGGGGACGCGGGTTTGTGCCCCGGTCCGGGAGGATCCCACATGCCGTGGAGCGGCTGGGCCCGTGAGCCATGGCCGCTGAGCCTGCGCGTCCGGAGCTTGTGCTCCGCGGCGGGAGAGGCCACAACAGTGAGAGGTCCACGTACCGCAAAAAAATAAAATAAAATAAAATAAAAAATAAAACAGAAACAACTGAGGTAAAGGGATATTACCCAGGGTCACTGGGAATTGAGTTTCCGTCCAGTGCTCCTTGGACCTGCCAATTGCCAAGGCTATCTTAGGCAGAGACCAGCAGCAGCAAGTTCAAGGCCCTGTCAAGAAGGTTTTCCTTTAATAACACCCATCCATACACATGAAACACAGGCTTCCCTGGAATTGTTGAAAGAAAGTAGAGATAAAAATACTTGAAACAAGAAAGTTCATCGCAGGGGACTTCCCTTGTGGTCCAGTGGTTAAGAATCCACCTTCCAATGCAGGGGACAAGGGTTCGATCCCTGGTCAGGGAACTAAAATCCCACATGCTGTGGGGCACCTAAGCCCGCATACTCTAGAGCCCGTGTGCCACAACAACTGAGCCCATGTGCTATGGAACCTGCATGCCACAACTAGAGAGAAGCCTGCATGCTGCAAGGAAGAGCCTGCATGCTGCAACTAAGACCTGATGCAGGGACTTTCCTGGTGGCGCAGCAGTTAAGAATCCACCTGCCAATGCAGGGCACATGGGTTCGAACCCTGGTCCGGGAAGATCCCACATTCTGCAGAGCAACTAAGCCCGTGAGCCACAACTGCTGAGCCTGCACGCCTAGAGCCTGCAAGCCACAACTACTGAACCCGTGCGCCTAGAGCCCGTGCTCTGCAACAAGAGAAGCCACCACAATGACAAGCCCACACACCACAACGAAGAGTAGCCCCTGCTCACCACAACTAGAGAAAGCCCGCGTGCAGTAACGAAGACCCAATGCAGCCAAAAATAAATTAAAAAAAAAAAATCTGATGGCAGCCAAATAAATAAATAAATATTTTTTTAAAAAAAGAAAGTTCATTGCAGCTTTATTCCAAACAACCCAAATGCCCATCAGCAGGAGAATGGTAAAAAATTGTGGTGTATTTATACAGTGGACTATTACACAGCTATAAAAAAGAGCAGATTTCTGAAGGACACCAACGTGAACCATTATGCTGAGAGAAATAAGCGACACACAAAAAATGTATACACTGTCTGATTCTATTTACATGAAGTTCAAAAAAAATCAAAAATAATCTAACATGACAACATTGCAAAACAACTATACCACCTCCCCCCCCCCCCAAAAAATCTAAGATGATAGAAGTCAGAACACTGGTTACCTTGGGGTGGGGATGGTTACCTTGGACTTGGAAGGGGCACAGAGAACTTCCTGGGGGACACGGGGATGCTCTGTATCTTGATTTGGGTGGTGGTTACATGGTTTATGCATAGATACAAATTCATAGAGATGTCCACTCGAGATCTGTGCATTTTGCTGCATGTAAATAAAAAACTGAAAATTTTAATTATGCCAATAAAAATATTGAAAAAGAAAAGAAGAATTGGAGAAGAGTGAATAGGTCAAGTTAAATGGGGGCTATCCAACTTGGAGCTGGCCTCAGTCGTCAGAAAGCCCAGTAACCTGCTTCTCCTTGGGTTTGGGAGCCATAGGACTGAGGCTGAACCACATTCTGACCCTGGCACCAGCAACAGACTACCTGCTATTGAATTTATGTCAAACAATGCTTCCAGGCCTTTACTTCAGTTTTGCAGATAATACTAAGCCAAAATTTTTCCCTTTGAAATTCTCCCCATTTCTCCTGAACTCCCTGGACCATTTACCTAGTCACCCCAATAGCCATCTGTGACCCCTACTTGTTTGTACCCCATCAATCACCAAGTCCCGTCAATTCTACATCCTTAATAGCTTTAACACTCATCCATTTTTTTCTCTACCTCTAACAGCCTAAATCCAGACAGCGTCATCCTCCTAGATTACACACCAACTTCCTACCCGGTCTTCCAGCATCCCATGGTCTTGTTCTCCTTCAGTGAGCTCCCCACGCTGCTAAAGGGATCACTGCCCTAAAATGCGAATCACAAAATACTTGAAAGGATCTCTATAGCTGCCAGATAGATAGGATGGTCATAAACAGGATGGTCAGGGAAGGTAATATATGAGCAGAAGCCTGAAGGAAGAGATTGCTTGCCACCTCACACCTCACGTGTATGCCATAGTCATTCTGATCTCCTGGCAACTCCTAGAATAGGCTGTGATCCCTCCAGCCTCAGGGCCTTTGCATATACTGCTTCCTCTACCTGCAATGCGCCAGGCTGTCAAGAACTGTGAAGGGCCTGCCATTTTACCCTACTTGTGGGCTCATAAGTTAACCTGCCACAATTCATGGATGTTGGTGGAAGACATGAGACTCCTGGGTCAGAGAAGGACACTTTATTATCCCTAGAAATAGTAGTAGCCAGAGTGTCAGCGTTTTTTCACTGTTTTTCTGACCCCCAGATGACCCATCAGTCATTGGTGGTGACGACCCACCACCATTCAGTAAGACAGATGAGGTCTAAATAAGTAAGTAAACTGTTATGCAAGGAACTGAGACCATAGCAATTAAGATGACAATAGTTGAGACAAGAATCTTTGGAACTGACTGCAATCTTCACAGAGCTTTGGCGTTGGCAGAGGCCTCCTTAGTAGGTGATGGAAGCCCCACCCTGAACAGTTGCTGCCCTTGAGAATCTGCTCAGGGCCTGGTGGGGAGACTGACACATCTACAGATGAATCACAAGGCTGTGCTCTTAAGCTCTGGTAGAGATGTGCACAAAGGAAGTGCACAGGATGGACAGGAGGAGGCCACAGGGGCTAAATCTTGACTGAGGGACAGGAATTCCTCCGAAGGACTTAAAGACTGGTCTTGAAAACAGCACTGCTTATAGGAGGAGGGCAAGTGCGTTTCTGAGGCAGGAGCTCCTTAAGTCTCACATTTATGCAATAACTTTGAGTGTTTTTTGGTGGGGCAGGGGGATATGAAATTCTCTACAGATGTGCCCTTGGCTACCTGCCCAGATGAGGTGAAATTCCTCTCAGGTACTGCCTAGCAACCAATGAACGGGAAGAGGAAGCTGCAGGGCTGGGGGTGCAGGGGGTGCTCTCTGGGGTGGGGTGGCTGTGGTGCTCATAGCTCCAGAACAAATCTTCGGCACCTCTGCAGCAGCCAGAATCGAGTCTGGCTCCTCCGGCGAGAACATGCCCTGGATTCCGCCAGGCCTGTTCCTCACGCCCGGCTGGCAAGATTTCAGGAGCAACGCTGCCACACACTACTCCCCGCTTGCCAGGCAACGAAGGACACCCTGTGGCCGGCCATGACCGTCTAGTCTTTGGTTTCTGGAGTCAGGATGAGCCTGACACGTCCCAACCCCACCTGCACTGCCCTCGGGCTGGGCTCTGTCCCTCGAGAGCAGAAAGCTCTGCAGAGGTGTGGGTGAAGGGAGCCGCAGACACATCAAGCCAGCAAGGCCTGTGCAACTCCTTTATCTGGCAGGTGAAGGAATGGGCGCCCGGGAGGGCAGGGGACCTGACCAGGGGGATGTGACTGCTTGGCAGGGAGCTCACTCCTCACCCCAATCCCGTGCTTTACTACCTCTCTTTCTAGCTTTCTCCCAGGTCCCCTGTCAGGGCCCAGCCTTTCACACTGAAGACACCCATGAACTTGTCTCCTTCTCCCTGGACTTCGAGCTCCCTGAGGGAAGAAACAGCACCTTTCCCATCGGGGCACACAGTGGGAGCCCAAGGAATGCCTGGTGAGGGAGGGGTTAGGTGGACAGAGGCTACAGGCTGGGGGCTATTTTGGGTCATTGCTTTTTTTTGTTGTTGTTGGTACGCGGGCCTCTCACTGTTGTGGCCTCTCCCGTTGCGGAGCACAGGCT